>NW_027001823.1:103602-194069 GCF_036934945.1 Oncorhynchus masou masou
TAATTCCAATATATCCATGACATTCATGATTTCCTTAAGTGCCTGAGCGTGATAGTTTGTAGTGTGATTTCCTTTACGGTCCATAGAGGTATTTAAGACCATATTAAAGTCTCCCACCTGTCACGGCCGTTAAAAGAAGAGGACCAAGGTGCAGCGTGTTGAGCGTGTGTACTTTTAATAGTAGATGTCGCCAACAAAACAATACCAAAACAAACCGTGACGGTTAAGGCCATCAAACCAAGTTAACTTCCCACAAAGACAGGTGGGAGAAATGGCATTCCTCCTCCTCCTCTCAGGACCAATGCGCAACGTGGTAAGTGTCCGTAACGTTTATTAAAAGACATAAACTGAACACTACAAAACGATAAACGTGAAACGAACGAAACCGAAACAGTACTGTGTGGCAACAAACACATACACGGAAAACACACACCCACCAACCACAAGTGAAACCCAGGCTACCTAAGTATGATTCTCAATCAGAGACAACTAACGACACCTGCCTCTGATTGAAACACACATAGACTGGCCACCCCAAGTCACGCCCTGACCATACAGAATAAAGACAAAACAAAGGAAATAAAGGTCAGAACGTGACAGTGGGGGAAAAACAGGGCTACCGAAGAGACAACGATAGACAGCTGCCTCTGATTGAGGACCTCACCCGGCCAAAAACATAGAAATAAAAAAACTAGAATGCCCACCTTAGTCACACCCTGGCCTAACCAAAATAGAGAATAAAAGCCTCTCTATGGCCAGGGCGTGACACCACCATACTTATAGAGTCTAGTGTTGCTTGTAAAGTTGACACATGCTGATATATATTTTCAAAGAAGCTTGGATCATCATTATTTGGACCGTATAGGTTCATAAGCCATATCTGTTTATTGTCCAATAACATATTTAAAATCATCCATCTACCTTGAGGATCTGTTTGGACGATTTGCACATTTGAATCAAACTGACTGTTAATAATTAAAACCATCACCCTTTTGAATTTCTTTGCCCATGGGAGGAATATATTTCACCCCCCAGTCCTTTTTCACAAAACTTCATCTAAACTTGTTGAATGACTTTCCTGTAAACAATAGATATTATATTCCCTCTCTTATCGCCAGGTAAATACTGATTGTCTTTTTCTTGTTATCAGCTAAGCCATTACAATTATAACTGGCTATACTTATTTCACTACTTACCACAATGAGACAACTTTCAATTCTATTTATCAAAATATATGATTGTAAACGTACCATTAAAAAGTAACATGATGATTGAGTGTCTATATGGCTGTACCATGATATTTGCATTGCTACTAAGTAAACCTCCAGTTGGTCCCCACTATTCCACCCGCTTAAAGCCTCCTCATCCCGAGCTGGGGCCATCCCAATGCCCGGAAGACCACCCGGCAGCCACGCAGACCACCCCGGCAGACCACCCCGGCAGACCACCCCGGCAGACCACTCGGCAGACCACCCGGCAGACCACCCCGGCAGACCACCCGGCAGACCACCCGGCAGACCAACCGGCAGACCACCCGGCAGACCACGCGGCAGACCACCCGGCAGACCACGCGGCAGACCACCCCGACCCCCCTTATCCCAGAGCCCTGAAAAGACTGAGATCCATCCTTCGAAAAGAGCAGTGACATTTACAGAACAGAAGGAGATCAACAGCCAAATGCTTTTCCATCGCCCTCACCTCCATTTGTATTATATATAGCCATCAAAAAATATAAATATAAAATGAATTAAAATATATAAATCCCGTTTCTTAATTTCCATAATTAGCTATGAATATTTGTAGTAATGTTGGCAATTTATGCAAAGGATTTTACCTCTCACCAGTCCCATTACCAAAATTACATTATTGCAAGCAATTATTATATTAGAAAACAATTATTGTGAATCATCCTCTATTGTCCCTGACATCTTTTACTCCTTCTCACCAGTTGTGTGATGCACATACACCCATTTACAAATGCATATACAGTTGCAGCTGTATGAGAAGGCCTGCAAGACCGTGCAGAAAAAATGGGCAGAAATGGAGAGATTTTATTTACCATTGTCACGTCCTAGATGATGGAGGTCAAATGTACACATTTTCCCTGAAACACCCACAACACGGTCCCCAAGAATTTACCATATTCCCAACCATCTCCATGCAGTCAGACCTTTGATTTTGTGCCACCAGGGCCACAATAATATACTTAGAATACATCCTAGATCTTGGACTCTGGACACGTAAGTAGGTTTTAGTATTTAATTGTATCCTAGAACAACATTACAGGAATGCACCAGTTAATTAAAAGCCATCTGATTGTTATATGTACGGATAGCGGGAAGCAAACTCCATATTGAGTCAATATTGCCATCTATTGGTAAACAAAAATACTTAAAATAAATATGCTGGGTTACTACATGAACATTACTTGATCATGAAGCATGTTGTTAGTTAGCTAGCTAGCTAGCTAGCAGGAGTTAGCTGTGTATTGTCAGCTAATGTAATGTGTAGAGACAAGAAGAAAACCTCTTAATAATCATGAATTATTGTGTTATTCTTCTAATATGGTGTGGTTGTGTTATTCAGTAGTGTAATGTGTTTTGGAAAAAAGTTGCTCACATTGTTAAAATAGTGTTTGCTTACTGGCTATTGGCTACCGCGATATTCACACTCAAAGTGAGTTACGGATCAAGAATGTCGAGTAGCCAAGAGAAAGATAAAGCAACGTGAATTTAAACGTTTTTACGTCATGTAAATTTACATTTTGTCCCGATGCCCCTCTTCCAATTTGTAAATCATGTGAAAATCACTCAGCTCTGTGGCAAAATGAAACAAAACATTTCTCAGATTCAAACTGTCAGAGCTGACTGAAGAGGTGTTACACACACACCACAACCCACCACCCCCAGAACAACCCTCACCACTCAATGGCCCCAGGACACACCCCTAGGACAACAACCAGGACAGCCCCGAGTACAGCCCCGCAGGACAGCCCCGCAGGACAGCCCCCAGGACAAGCCCCCATGACACACCCCCAGGACAGCCCCCAGGACACACCTGCAGAACAGCCCCCAGTGCACGCCCCCAGGACACGCCCCCAGTACAGCACTAAATTAGATTCAAACCCAGTCAGGTATCTGTCATTATAAAATGGGTTGTTTGGATAATGGTTGCTGATTGGTTGATAGTGGAGAGTTATAGCGCCACAATCCTTCAATGCACTGGGTAATGCCAGTTAACAGTTCCATTCTCTGGGTAATGCCAGTTAACAGTTCCACCTCTGGGTAATGCCAGTTAACAGTTCCATCCTCTGGGTAATGCCAGTTAACAGTTCCATCCTCTGGGTAATGCCAGTTAACAGTTCCATCCTCTGGGTAATGCCAGTTAACAGTTCCATCCTCTGGGTAATGCCAGTTAACAGTTCCATCCTCTGGGTAATGCCAGTTAACAGTTCCATCCTCTGGGTAATGCCAGTTAACAGTTCCATGCCAGTTAACAGTTGGGTAATGCCAGTTAACAGTTCCATCCTCTGGGTAATGCCAGTTAACAGTTCCATCCTCTGGGTAATGCCAGTTAACAGTTCCATCCTCTGGGTAATGCCAGTTAACAGTTCCATCCTCTGGGTAATGCCAGTTAACAGTTCCATCCTCTGGGTAATGCCAGTTAACAGTTCCATCCTCTGGGTAATGCCAGTTAACAGTTCCATCCTCTGGGTAATGCCAGTTAACAGTTCCATCCTCTGGGTAATGCCAGTTAACAGTTCCATCCTCTGGGTAATGCCAGTTAACAGTTCCATCCTCTGGGTAATGCCAGTTAACAGTTCCATCCTCTGGGTAATGCCAGTTAACAGTTCCATCCTCTGGGTAATGCCAGTTAACAGTTCCATCCTCTGGGTAATGCTGGGTAATGCCAGTTAACAGTTCCATCCTCTGGGTAATGCCAGTTAACAGTTCCATCCTCTGGGTAATGGTAATGCCTGTTAACAGTTCCATCCTCTGGGTAATGCCAGTTAACAGTTCCATCCTCTGGGTAATGCCAGTTAACAGTTCCATTCTCTGGGTAATGCCAGTTAACAGTTCCATCCTCTGGGTAATGCCAGTTAACAGTTCCATCCTCTGGGTAATGCCAGTTAACAGTTCCATCCTCTGGGTAATGCCTGTTAACAGTTCCATCCTCTGGGTAATGCCTGTTAACAGTTCCATCCTCTGGGTAATGCCTGTTAACAGTTCCATCCTCTGGGTAATGCCAGTTAACAGTTCCATCCTCTGGGTAATGCCTGTTAACAGGGTAATGCCAGTTAACAGTTCCATCCTCTGGGTAATGCCTGTTAACAGTTCCATCCTCTGGGTAATGCCAGTTAACAGTTCCATCCTCTGGGTAATGCCAGTTAACAGTTCCATCCTCTGGGTAATGCCAGTTAACAGTTCCATCCTCTGGGTAATGCCAGTTAACAGTTCCATCCTCTGGGTAATGCCAGTTAACAGTTCCATCTCTGGGTAATGCCAGTTAACAGTTCCATCCTCTGGGTAATGCCAGTTAACAGTTCCATCCTCTGGGTAATGCCAGTTAACAGTTCCATCCTCTGGGTAATGCCTGTTAACAGTTCCATCCTCTGGGTAATGCCAGTTAACAGTTCCATCCTCTGGGTAATGCCAGTTAACAGTTCCATCCTCTGGGTAATGCCAGTTAACAGTTCCATCCTCTGGGTAATGCCAGTTAACAGTTCCATCCTCTGGGTAATGCCAGTTAACAGTTCCATCCTCTGGGTAATGCCAGTTAACAGTTCCATCCTCTGGGTAATGCCAGTTAACAGTTCCATCCTCTGGGTAATGCCAGTTAACAGTTCCATCCTCTGGGTAATGCCAGTTAACAGTTCCATCCTCTGGGTAATGCCAGTTAACAGTTCCATCCTCTGGGTAATGCCAGTTAACAGTTCCATCCTCTGGGTAATGCCAGTTAACAGTTCCATCCTCTGGGTAATGCCAGTTAACAGTTCCATCCTCTGGGTAAGTTGCCATGCCAGTTAACAGTTCCATCCTCTGGGTAATGCCAGTTAACAGTTCCATCCTCTGGGTAATGCCAGTTAACAGTTCCATCCTCTGGGTAATGCCAGTTAACAGTTCCATCCTCTGGGTAATGCCAGTTAACAGTTCCATCCTCTGGGTAATGCCAGATAACAGTTCCATCCTCTGGGTAATGCCAGTTAACAGTTCCATTCTCTGGTAATGCCTGTTAACAGTTCCACCCTCTGGGTAATGCCTGTTAACAGTTTCATTCTCCGGGTAATGCCAGTTAACAGTTCCATCCTCTGGGTAATGCCAGTTAACAGTTTCATTCTCCGGGTAATGCCAGTTAACAGTTCCATCCTCTGGGTAATGCCAGTTAACAGTTCCATCCTCTGGGTAATGCCAGTTAACAGTTCCATTCTCTGGGTAATGCCAGTTAACAGTTCCATCCTCTGGGTAATGCCTGTTAACAGTTCCATTCTCTGCGTAATGCCTGTCAACAGTTATCTGGGTAATGCCTGTCAACGGTTATCTGGGTAATGTCTGTCAACAGTTTTCTGGGTAATGCCTGTCAACAGTTTTCTGGGTAATTCCTGTCCACGGTTATCTGGGTAATGCCTGTCAACAGTTTTCTGGGTAATGCCTGTCAACAGTTTTCTGGGTAATGCCTGTCAACGGTTATCTGGGTAATGCCTGTCAACGGTTATCTGGGTAATGCCTGTCAACGGTTATCTGGGTAATGTCTGTCAACAGTTTTCTGGGTAATGCCTGTCCACGGTTATCTGGGTAATGCCTGTCAACAGTTATCTGGGTAATGCCTGTCCACAGTTATCTGGGTAATGCCTGTCAACGGTTTTCTGGGTAATGCCTGTCAACGGTTATCTGGGTAATGCCTGTCCACGGTTATCTGGGTAATGCCTGTCCACGGTTATCTTGGTAATGCCTGTCAATAGTTCCATCTGATTTATCATCCACTGTGCATATGAACAGTACGAGACTGACAGCTTCTCTGAGCCAGGATCATTATAATGAGTATAACCAAAGAAATGGCAATAAAAACCAATGAAAATGCACACTTGGCTGTCGTTTCAGCTGCTTGACGTGGTTGTGTGTTAGCTTTATTTGGTTAGCTACCAAAGGAGAAGTAGCTTTCGTAGCTATCTAATGGACTCGCCAACTAGCTGGTTGTTGCCCGTTTATACAGTATTCATCAAATCATGAATTGTTGAAGTTCTTGACAATTATTTGTTCAGCAACGTGGAATGAATAGAAGGAATTTCTGGGTCAAAACATGAGAATCAAATTAACGACCAACCTGTTCGGTTAGCAGCTTGAACTAACAACTGGCTTTTGCCCGGATCATATCGTTATTTAATTTACTAATTAAATAATTTTTTAATGAAAATATGCCATTAATATATATTTTTTTAAATAGGTTGGCAGCCGTTTTATAAAAGCAATAAGGCTCTCGAACCTGGCCTTTGCCTCGGGCCTAAGAACAGCCCTTGTCTGGAGATATCACAGGATAATTCCTGGACTCTTGTGATTTATTGCTTAAAAATAGCCTCTAGGAACCAGAGCTCTGAGCTGGTTGGAAAAGGAATCAGAGGGGGGGTGTCTCGGTCTTCTCTTTGGTATAACCCTTTCACTCTCAACCCACACACACACACACACACACACACACACACACACACACACACACACACACACACACACACACACACACACACACACACACACACACGCAGTGCCAGGTTGTATTCTCTTTGGTACAACCCCTTCACTCTCAACGACCCAGTCAAAATGATATCCCAGTCCCTGCTGTCCCGTATGGACCAGATGACTGACCCTGCCCTGTAACCTTTGACCTCTGTGAGATAAAGCTATCTCAAGGATTGACGGTGTTAATCTGTTCATGGTGCTTTAGTAAGAGCGGGTGTAAAGTTAATCCCAAATTACATTAAGGTCATTACTTTAAGGTGAAGATCTCCTCCCAGTTGGATCAAATAAAATTGATTCGCATTTTTATTGGTGGCATATACATATTTAGCAATGTTATTGCAGGTGTAGAGAAACACAGTAATATCTAACAAGACACAACAATTCATACAAATCTAAAAGTAAAAGAATGGAATTAAGAACCATTAGGACGAGCAATGTCAGAGTCTGGAGTATAAATATATATCTGTATACGCTACCGGTCAAAAGTACTCATTGAGGGGGTTTTCTTTATTTTTACTATTTTCTACAATGTAGAATAATAGTGAAGACATCCATCTTACCTCCAAAATAATCATCCAAGAACCCTTTCCTCCCCAGAAAATGGTTCTTCAAGATGTAAAAGTTCTGATGAAGACAGTTGATGCAGCACTCCATCACTCCCCTTCTTGGTCAAATAGCCCTTACACAGCCTGGAGGTGTGCTAGGTCAGTGTCTTGTTGAATAATAAATTACAGTCCCGCTAAGCCCAAACCAGATGGGATGGTGTATTGCTGCAAAATGCTATGGTAGCCATGCTGGTTAAGTATGCCTTGAATTCTAAATAAGTCACAGTGTCACCATCAAAGCACACCCACATCATCACACCTCCTCCTCCATGCTTCACGGTGGGAACTACTCATGCAGAGATCATCGGTTGTGGAGATGTCTAATAAAGACACGGCGGTGGAACCAAAGTCTGCAATTAGGACAAATTTGCCCATTGCTCATGTTTCTTGACCCAAGCAAATGCCTGTCTGTGACTATCATTAAATGTGAAGACTTATTTATATCAAATCAGTTCTTTAGTTGGTAAATTATTACATAATTTAACAAATCATGTAAACGTGAATTATCTAGGAAGTCAAGGCACCACAGAAAATGTTGAGAGTAAAGTTATAATTTTCTGAATATAACTCTTCAGATATTTTAAAATCTGATAAATTTGTCTTCTAATTAATTAATTGTTAATTGTTTCCTCATTAGTCTCGTAAAATTCTTGGTTATCTGCACGAACCCTAGTTCCAATAATGAATCAGCAATATAAAAATTGGCTTAATTATCCATTTACTAACTAACTAGATAATCACAGAAATACATAATAAACAAACAGTAGATATTGGTAGCTAACAATGATAGAAAAGTCCCTTGTGGGCTGAAGCCGATATGACAGCTTGGTAGGCAAAGGAAAGGGGTGGGGACTGAGAAAGACTGGGAAAACAAAATGGATTCAGTACACACAGTCTATAATTACAGTTGAAGTCGGAAGTTTACATGCACCTTAGCCAAATACATTTAAACTCAGTTTTTCACAATTCCTGACATTTAATCCTAGTAAAAATTCCTGTCTTAGGTCAGTTAGGATCACCACTTTATTTTAAGAATGTGAAATGTCAGAATAATAGTAGAGAGAATTATTTATTTCAGCTTTTGTTTCTTTCATCACATTCCCAGTGAGTCAGAAGTTTACATACACTCAATTAGTATTTGGTAGCATTGCCTTTAAATTGTTTAACTTCGGTCAACCATTTCAGGTAGCCTTCCACAAGCTTCCCAAAATAAGTTGGATGAATTTTGGCCCATTACTCCTGACAGAGCTGGTGTAACTGAGTCAGGTTTGCAGGCCTCCTGGCTCACACACACAATTTTTCAGTTATGCCTACAAATTTTCTATAGGATTGAGGTCAGGGCTTTGTGATGGCCACTACAATACCTTGACATTGTTGTTCACAACTTTGGAAGTATGCTTGTGGTCATTGTCCATTTGGAAGACCCATTTGTGACCAAGCTTTAACTTCCTGACTGATGCCTTGAGATGTTGCTTCAATATATCCACATAATTTTCCTGCCTCGTGATGCCATCTATTTTGTGAAGTGCACCAGTCCCTCCTGAAGCCAAGCACCCCCACAACATGATGCTGCCACCCCCGTTTTTCCTCCAAAGATAACGATGGTCATTATGGTCAAACAGTTCTATTTTTGTTTCATCAGGCTAGAGGACATTTCTTCAAAATGTATGATTGCAAACCGTAGCCTGGCTTTTTTATGTTGGTTTTGGAGCAGTGACTTCTTCCTTTGCTGAGTGGCCTTTCAGGTTATGTCGATATAGGAATCGTTTTTACTGTGGATATAGATACTTTTGTACCTGTTTCCTCCAGCATCTTCACAAGGTCCTTTGCTGTTGTTCTGGGATTGATTTGCACTTTTCGTACCAAAGTACGTCATCTCTAGGAGACAGAACGCATCTCCTTCCTGAGCGGTATGATGGCTGCGTGGTCCCATGGTGTTTGTCCTTGCGAACTATTGTTTGTACAGATGAACGTGGACATTCAGGCGTTTGGAAATTGCTCCCAATGATGAACCAGACATGTGGAGGTCTACAATTATTTTCTGAGGTCTTGGCTGATTTCCATTGATTTCCTTTGATTTTCCCATGATGTCAAGCAAAGAGCCACTGAGTTTGAAGGCAGGCCTTGAAATACATCCACATGTACACCTCCAATTGACTCAAATTATGTTAATTAGCCTATCAGAAGCTTCTAAAGCCATGACATCATTTTTGGGATATTTCAAGCTGTTTAAAGGCACAGTCAACTTAGTGTATGTAAACTTCTTACCCACTGGAATTGTGATATAGGACATTATTAGTGAAATAATCTGTCTGTAAATAATTGTTGCAACAAATACTTGTCATGCACAAAGTATATCCCCTAACCGACTTGCCAAAACTATAGTTTGTTAATAAGAAATTTGTGGAGTGGTTGAAAAATGAGTTTTAATGACTCCAACCTAAGTGCATGTAAACTTCCGACTTCAACTGTACCTAATATGACATTTGTAATTCTTTATTCTTTTGGAACTTCTGTGAGTGTAATGTTGACCGGTAATTTTTACTGTGGATTTCACTCTTGTATATTATCTACTTCACTTGCTTTGGCAATGTTAACATATGTTTCCTTTAAAGCCCCTTGAATTGAATTGAGATAGCCCAACCCCTCTATGATCCTCCCCCCACGGCACGTCATGACACAAGTCTCTTCTTCTTATCGGTGTCCTTTCACAGTGGTTTCTTTACAGAAATTCGACCATGAAGACCTGATTCACACTCTCCTCTAAACAGCTGAGTTTGAGATGTGTCTGTTACTTGTTTGTGAAGCATTTATTTGGTTTGCAATTTCTGAGGCTGGTTACTCTAAAGAACTTTTCCTCTGCAGCAGAGGTAATTCTGGTTCGTCCTTTCCTGTGGCGGTCCTCATAAGAGCCAGTTTCATCATAGCAATTGATGGTTTTTGCGACTGCACTTGAAGAAACTTTCAAAGTTCTTGAAATTTTCCGGATTTATTGACCTTCATGCCTTGGGCTCGTGACACAGCAGTCTAAGGCACCACATCGCAGTGCAAGAGGTGTCACTCTAGTCAAATCCAGGCTGCATCACATCCAGCGGTGATTGGGAGTCCCCAGCCTGCTCTTTGTGCGGGATTGTTCTATGGCCGGCCGTCATAGTAAATAAGAACTTGTTCTTAACTGACTTGCCAAGTCAAATAAAATAATAAAATAAAATAAAATAATAGAACAAATGAAAGTAATGATGTTGTTTCGCTTATTTGAGCTGTTCTTGCCATAATATAGACTTGGTCTACCGAAGGTAGCTCCCCTTCCTGTTCGGGTGGCGCTCGGTGATCGTCATCACCGGCCTACTAGCTGTCACTGTTTTTTTTCTCCCCCTCTTTGTCTGTTTATTGTTAATTTGGTTATTAGTTGGGCATTATTTGCCAGCCGGCCCGCCTGCTCTTTGTGCGGGATTGTTCTATGTGTACTTGTCGTGCACGCATGTATGTCACGGCTGTTTTGTGTATGGGAGCTGTTGTTTGGATACAGTTTAGTTCCCATGTGGTTTGGGGTATTTGTGTTGAGTGGCGTCTGTTTTCACCTGGTCGGTGTATTAAAGACATGCCTACTCTGAACTCTCTGTCTCCTGCGTCTGACTCTTTCCTCCACTACACCCCGGACATTACAATAAAGCTATCTATGAAGATGGTTGAGAGAATGCCAAGAGTGTGCAAAGCTGTCATCAAGGCAAAGGGTGGCTACTTTGAAGAATCTCAAATATAAAATATTTGTTTAACACTTGTTTGGTTACTACATGATTCCATATGTGTTATTTCATAGTTTTGATGTCTTCACTATTATTCTACAATGTAGAACATAGTAAAAATAAAGAAAAACCCTTGAATGAGTAGGTGTGTCCAAACTTTTGACTGGTACTGTATATTATTACATTATACATTATTACTGTACACTGCGCTGTCTGCATATTGAGATTCATCCAAATTTACCAGGTACGTTAACAATTTCACTAGGAAGGATTTCTGTCTGGTTTAGTAGAGATGAAGTTGTACGGTTCTCAACAGCTAGGTCTCTGTCTGTTAACTCTCTCACATCCCTTTAAAAAAGTGTGTGTTTGTGTCTGTTAACTTCTTCTTCTCTAAAATGAGAGCAGGTCTCCCAGCGCATCAACCTAGGACAGGGCTGCTCAGATATCATTCATCATCCACACACACACTAAAACACAAACACACATGCGTACGCACACACACTCACAGTGGACAAATGAGAGAGAGAGAGTGTGTGTTGGGGAGGGGCATAAATCCATTGCTTGGAGGAGGGAAACTCTGATTGGTTGGTGATTGGTGATACTTCACTGCAGGGGAGGGAAACTGTGATTGGTTGGTGATTGGTGATACTTCACTGCAGGGGAGGGAAACTCTGATTGGTTGGTGATTGATGATACTTCACTGCAGGGGAGGGAAACTCTGATTGGTTGGTGATTGGTGATACTTCACTGCAGGGGAGGGAAACTCCAGTCCTCCAGGGCCTGATTGGTGATACTCCACTACAGGGGAGGGAAACTCTGATTGGTTGGTGATTGGTGATACTTCACAGCAGGGGAGGGAAACTCCAGTCCTCCAGGGCCTGATTGGTGATACTTCACTGCAGGGGAGGGAAACTCCAGTCCTCCAGAGCCCTATGAAACCCTAAACCCTACAATGTGCACTACTTTAGACCAGGACCCTATAGAGCCCTATGCCCTATATAGTGCACTACTTTAGACCAGAGCCCTATGGAACCCTATTCCCTACGTAGTGCACTAGTTTAAACTAGTGCCCTATAGAACCCTATTCCCTATGTAGTGCACTAATTTAGACCAGAGCCCTATAGAACCCTATTCCCTATATAGTGCGCTACTTTCAATCAAAACCTTTGGGTCCGTGTCAAAATTAGTACAGTAAATAGGAAAAAGAGTTTCGGACGTTCCCATTACGAGAGACGTTTGGAGGGCTGCTTGATGTACAGCCAATCTGAAGAGGAGACAGGAAAGGTGATTGAATGATTGAAATTCATTGCATTGTATGGCTATAATTTGTTAACTCATCAGAACCTTCCAGAACGACTTTTTCAATGTCTCAATTAAACAAAGAGGTGTTCTGGAATAATTTGATTGGCTGGGAGGGGGGTGACCCATCAATCAAATGTATTTATTAAAGCCCTTTTTACATCAGCAGATGTCACAAAGTGCTGTACAGAAACCCAGCCTAAAACCCCAAGAGCAAGCATTGCAGATGTAGGAGCAAGGTGGCTAGGAAGAACTCCCTAGAGACGGCAGGTGTGTTAGAGAGAGAGAGAGATAGAGAGAGAGAGAGAGAGAGAGAGAGGGGATTGAAAACAGCAGATCTGGGACAAGGTAGCAAAGGTCAGAGTTCCATAGCCGCATGCAGAACAGCAGAAACTAGATCAGCAGCATGACCAGATAGACGGGGACAGCCAGGAGTTAACAGGAGTTAACAATTTTTTTCCTTTTAAATAGTGCCTGAAGCGTTTACATCAGTGTAACATCGGGGTTTGAGGGAACAATCAGTTTAAACACATACAGTTGAAGTCAGAAGTTTACATACACTAAGTTGACTGTGCCTTTCAACATCTTAGAAAATTTCAGAAAATGATGTCAGGGAACACCCCCCTATCCACATCGATGGAACAGTAGTGGAGAGGGAAGTAAGTTTTAAGTTCCTCGGCATACACATCACAGACAAACTAAATTGGTCCACTCACACAGACAGCATCGTGAAGAAGGTGCAGCAGCGCCTCTTCAACCTCAGGAGGCTGAAGAAATTCGGCTTGTCACCAAAAGCACTCACAAACCTCTACAGATGCACAATCGAGAGCATCCTGTCGGGCTGTATCATTGCCTGGTACGGCAACTGCTCCGCCCAGAACCGTAAGGCTCTCCATAGGGTATGAGGTCTGCACAACGCATCACCGGGGGCAAACTACCTGCCCTCCAGGACACCTACACCACCCGAGGATTGCAAGCTGAAGAATACCATCCCAACAGGGAAGCACGGGGGTGGTAGCATAATGTTGTGGGGGTGCTTTGCTGCAGGAGGGACTGGTGCACTTCACAAAATAGATGGCATTATGAGGATGGAAAATGATGTGGATATATTGAAGCATATATATTGAAGCAACATCTCAAGACATCAGTCAGGAAGTTAAAGCTTGGTCACAAATGGGTCTTCCAAATGGACAATGACCTCAAGCATAATTCCAAACTTGTGGCAAAATGGCTTAAGGATAACAAAGTCAAGGTATTGGAGTGGCCATCACAAAGCCCGGACCTTAACCCTATAGAAAATTTGTGGGCAGACCTGAAAAAGTGTGCGTGCGAGCCAGGAGGCCAACAAACCTGACTCAGTTACACCAGCTCTGTCAGGAGGAATGGGTCAAAGTTCACCCAACTTATTGTGGGAAGCTTGTGAAAGGTTACCTGAAATGTTCGACCCAAGTTAAACAATTTAAAGGCAATGCTACCAAATACTAATTGAGTGTATGTAAACTTCTAACCCACTGAGAATGTGATGAAAGAAATAAAAGCTGAAATAAATCATTCTCTCTACTATTATTCTGACATTTCACATTCTTAAAATAAAGTGGTGATCCTAACTGACCTAAAACAGGGAATCTTTACTGGGATTAAATGTCAGGAATTGTGAAAAACTGAGTTTAAATGTATTTGGCTAAGGTGCATGTAAACTTCCGACTTCAACTGTAGGTGTAATAATGTATTCAACTGGACCTATATGGGAATATATGTACACGTTAGTCCATATTATATATACAGTTCATCGTGGATTTTTTCCTTTAATTAAATCCGTATTTTCTGTGATTGTATTTTAGGACAATAGGATGGAGGATGATTGAACCACAGCATATTGGCCAGTTTTACCTTGTGTTGATTAAGACAGCTAAAGTGGTGTGGATGTGCGTGTTCTATCCAAACGGGTAGATGCTTGTTTTTTAACTTATTATAATTAACCCTTAACTTCTAAATGTGACGTTTGGAGGAACTGAATGATGCGGAACAGGAGGAGAGCAACCCAGGCTGTCAAAACACTTTCTAAATGTGACGTTTGGAGGAACTGAATGATGTGGAACAGGAGGAGAGCAACCCAGGCTGTCAAAACACTTCTAAATGGGACGTTTGGAGGAACTGAATGATGTGGAACAGGAGGAGAGCAACCCAGGCTGTCAAAACACTTTCTAAATGTGACGTTTGGAGGAACTGAATGATGCGGAACAGGAGGAGAGCAACCCAGGCTGTCAAAACACTTCTAAATGGGACGTTTGGAGGAACTGAATGATGTGGAACAGGAGGAGAGCAACCCAGGCTGTCAAAACACTTTCAAATGTGATGTTTGGAGGAACGTGGATAAACGTCAGACTATGAAGTCAAATTGCTAAAACTTTGAGTTCTGTCACGTCGCTGGATTACTTTCCACCGTTTCTTGCAACACATCACTACACACACCTGACAACCCTCTTATGCGCACCTGGAAACGCTCATTATAGACACCTGACAACCCATCACTACACAATCCTGGCAACCCACTTTATGCACACCTGGCAAACCTCATTACACACACCTGGCAACCTTCTTTATGCACACCTGGCAACCCATCACTACAAACACCCGGAAACCATCTTTATGCACACCTGGCAACCCTCATTATAGACACCTGGCAACCCTCATTACGCACACTTGGCAACCCATCATTACACAAACCTGGCAACCCTCATTAGCACACCTCGCAACCCTCATTACACACACCTAACAACCCTCATTATGCACACCTGGCAATCCATCATTACTCACACCTGGCAACCCATCATTACACACACCTGGCAACCCATCATTACACACACCTGGCAACCCATCATTTCTCACACCTGGCAACCCATCATTACTCACACCTGGCAACCCATCATTACTCACACCTGGCAACCCATCATTACTCACACCTGGCAACCCATCATTACTCACACCTGGCAACCCTCATTATTCACACCTGGCAACCCATCATTACTCACACCTGGCAACCCTCATTATTCACACCTGGCAACCCATCATTACTCACACCTGGCAACCCATCATTACTCACACCTGTGTCGCATCATTAGACACGTACGGACATCATCACCTCCCTGATTACTCCTCCTTTATCTACCACTCCCCAGCATCACTCTTCAGAACGTATTGTTTCAGTTTTCATGTCCAGACGCTGCTCTTGTTTTGTGTCGTGCTTTTAAATTAGTATTATTAAACTCACCATCTGCACCTGCTTCCCAGTTTCTACGTTACCAGATCTTGTGGCTTAATAACCAGAGATTAAGTTGATTGAGTCATTTTGTTTTTGTTGACTATGTGTCAGCGTAAACCGCTCAAAAACCCACAGCCGTCATTATCGTATTTCAAAGCAGGTTGATTTTCAGAACTGTTTGTCTGTGTGTTTTTTTCTTTTTCATCAACAGTGTTTGATTGATTGATTAATTAATTAATGTTTTACTAAAATCCAATCTGTTAGGAGTTGGATATGTTGTGTCTTTTAATGAGGTTGTTCCAGTTTAGAGGATTTATTGTAGTCTCCTAACTCAATCTTCTCTAACCTGGCAGTCATTCTGAATGCAGATTGCGGGTGATTGATTCATATTGTTAGATAGGCTGGATTCCGATAGGAATTACACACCACTTTGCAAGCGAGCGTAATGTGACAGGCCTGTAAACCAGGAGTTTCCCAATACCACTTCGATAGAGTATAACAACTCCCTCTAAAAAGGCCCGATGATATATGGAATGTATTGTCATTAACGTTAAACGAAAGCTGCTAAGGCTGGTGGAACCGTTAGTAAAAAAAAAAAATCTGAAGAACCCTTCACAGAGGGTTCTAGGGAGAACCTTTAGATCATAAAGATTTTTGAAACCTCTCACTCAAAGTGCAAAACTTCACACCAAATGTGAAAAACCATAAGCTATTTCTCAGCCTTTGACTCAGTTTTCAATTGCATAAAACAATTTTTTCAAAATACTACGCACAATTCTCAACCTAAAACACAAAAATCGAACAGGAAGTGACTTGCTTTCCTTTTCCAAACACAACCAATCAAAATGCTACACTTATTCACCAGGTCACACACACACTCCTCACATGTGCAAACACTAATAGCTTAACTGATCACTAATGAATGAGGTTGGTTATCATGCTGTACTACATTGAATGAATGAGGTTGGTTATCATGCTGTACTGCATTGAATGAATGAGGTTGGTTATCATGCTGTACTATATTGAATGAATGAGGTTGGTTATCATGCTGTACTACATTGAATGAATGAGGTTGGTTATCTTGCTGTACTGCATTGAATGAATGAGGTTGGTTATCATGCTGTACTACATTGAATGAATGAGGGTGTTTATCATGCTGTACTACATTGAATGAATGAGGTTGGTTATCATGCTGTACTACATTGAATGAATGAGGTTGGTTATCATGCTCTACTACATGTTTTTGTACATTGTTTACAGTTCCTATGCTGAACACATACTGTGTTTGAATTCTGTACAGAGTGGAAAGGCAAAGACATCATGGAGGACGAGGACACTTGTTTACAGATGTACAAGAGACTGCAATTATAAATATGGTCTATGTGGGGACATAGAGGTTGCCTCTGTCCAAGGTTGGATACACCACGATAGGAGATACTTCCCTCCATGTGGGGACATAGAGGTTGCCTCTGTCCAAGGTTGGATATGCCATGCTAGGAGATACTTCCCTCCATGTGGGGACATAGAGGTTGGATACACCATGCTAGGAGATACTTCCCTCCATGTCGGGACATAGAGGTTGGATACACCATGCTAGGAGATACTTCCCTCCATGTGGGGACATAGAGGTTGGATACACCATGCTAGGAGATACTTCCCCTCCATGTGGGGACATAGAGGTTGGATACACCATGCTAGAAGATACTTCCCTCCATGTGGGGACATAGAGGTTGGATACACCATGCTAGGAGATACTTCCCTCCATGTGGGGACATAGAGGTTGGATACACCATGCTAGAAGATACTTCCCTCCATGTGGGGACATAGAGGTTGGATACACCATGCTAGAAGATACTTCCCTCCATGTGGGGACATAGAGGTTGGATACACCATGCTAGAAGATACTTCCCTCCATGTGGGGACATAGAGGTTGGATACACCATGCTAGGAGATACTTCCCTCCATGTGGGGACATAGAGGTTGGATACACCATGCTAGGAGATACTTCCCTTCATGTTTGGCAAGAGAAAACCTATCTTGTGATGTGGAAAAAGTATTGTGGCCAGACTGGAGAAGAGGCTGGAGAAGAGATGAAGCGTAGCTTTACACTGGTGACTCCCCCCCCCCCCCCCCACTACCAATTCCTGTACTGCCCCCCCCCCCCCCGGAACCCCACACACACAATTGTGTTCTTTACTGTATTCTAAAGAATATACTTTTGGTTTACATATGTTTGTGGTTTTGTTGTATGCTACTGTATACAACAGTAATGTTTGGCCTAATAAATATGTTCTGTTTCTACATTGCTTGGTGTTTACAGTCTACTTGTTACCCCTCTCAGCAGATTACTTTCACTGTAGAACATCGTATTGGTGTTTACAGTCTACTTGTTACCCCTCTCAGCAGATTACTTTCACTGTAGAACATCGTATTGGTGTTTACAGGGTACTTGTTACCCCTCTCAGCAGATGACTTTCACTGTAGAACATCGTATTGGTGTTTACAGGGTACTTGTTACCCCTCTCAGCAGATGACTTTCACTGTAGAACATCGTATTGAAATGTAGATATAAGCCTATGAAAGACCAAAGAGCTTTAGATTTAGAACAACAGTGTTTACATGGTATATCCAGAAATGTACTATTATGAAAGCAGTGTTTGCCATTTGATGCAAATGCTTCATTCTGACATGTGTTTATGGCATTTTGAATGCAGTGTTACATTTTGAAGGAGATGTGAGGCATTTTGTATTTTTTGTGTGCAGTTTTGGGAATTGTGTGTAGAGTTTTGAAAAAAAAGAGACAGTTTTGAAAACTTGTGTAAGCAGTTGGAAAAAACTGTAAATTGGAAGACCTGGTTTCTAGAGGGTAATAGTATTGTCACATTATATATATATATATAATGTTTTGAACTTCTGAATGTTATTTTACTTCACTGACCCGTTGAGGTCCATAGGACAAAATAAATTATATAGAAAGTCTGATGCCCTGGTCAACCTACCAGCCTCCTAGTCTGGCCCTGGTCAACCTACCAGCCTCCTAGTCTGGCCCTGGTCAACCTACCAGCCTCCTAGTCTGGCCCTGGTCAACCTACCAGCCTCCTAGTCTGGTGCCCTGGTCAACCTACCCTCTCCTAGTCTGGTGCCCTGGTCAACCTACCCCTAGTCTGGTGCCCTGGTCAACCTACCAGCCTCCTAGTCTGGCCCTGGTCAACCTACCAGCCTCCTAGTCTGGTGCCCTGGTCAACCTACCCTCTCCTAGTCTGGTGCCCTGGTCAACCTACCAGCCTACCAGTGTGTGTGTGTGTGTCGGTTCAGGACCCTATGTAAACCAATGCCATTGATGGTCACACACCACCTATTATTGATCATCACAATGTTCCACTGAGGGACCCAGGGACTGTGACACCAAATCACACACACACACACATATGTATGGACACACACTCACACACACAAACGTATGCACACACACACTGCCACAGAGAGAGAGAGAGAGAGAGAGAGAGAGAGAGAGAGAGAGAGAGAGAGAGAGAGAGAGAGAGAGAGAGAAAAATAGCGATGTAACCCTATTCAAACAGAACTAGTATTACTGGAGAACAGAAGTTATTAACCCAGAATGTCCGTTATTCCAGAGGACGATTCGGACGGGATTAGTTCCCAGTAGGATGTTTTGTATTCCTGAAGATAGTCCAGGCTACACTTAAAGCTCGTCTTTGGGATAGGCGTCCCGGGACAGTTGTAAATCATGCAGCGCCTTGTGTCACGATCGCAGATTTTAGAGAAACAACAAATGTTGGTTCATATAAGTGGCTGAAAGCTTAAATTCTTGTTGATATAACTGTACTGTCCAATTTACAGTAGCTATTACTGATTAAACATGCCATGTTACTGTTATTTTCTTCTACCAGATCTATTGTGTTATATTCTACTACATTGAATTCACAGCCTAAGAGTAGTAGGATAAGGGAGGAAAGGCACTAAATAGGTCATAGTGGCGCAATAGTTACAATTTAGCAATTAAACACTGGAGTGATAGATGTGCAGAAGATGAATGTGCAAGTATAGATACTGGGGTGCAAAGGAGAAAGATAAATAAATCAATAAATACAGTATGGGGGCGGGGTAGTTGGATGGGCAGTTTACAGATGGGCTATGTACAGGTGCAGTGATCTGTGAGCTGCTCTGACAGCTGGTGCTGAAAGCTGGAGAGGGAGATATGGGTCTCCAGCTTCAGTGATTATTGCAGTTTGTTCCAGTCATTGACAGCAGAGATTGGAAGAAAAGGCGGCCAAAGGAGGAATTGGCCCTGGAGGTGAACAGTGAGATATACCAGCCGGAGCGCGTGGGTTTGGCGACTTAATGCAATTCTACACTGACAACTTGATAACAGGCTACACTGATAACTGGATAACAGGCTACACTGATAACTTGAGCTTGGCTCCCAAGCATGTGATCATAATCAGTATTTTAGCAAAAGTCCCCCAGCCTGCAGTAAATATATCCTACTTGTCCCCCAGCCTGCAGTAAATATATCCTACTTGTCCCCCAGCCTGCAGTAAATATCCTACTTGTCCCCCAGCCTGCAGTAAATATCCTACTTGTCCCCCAGCCTGCAGTAAACATCCTACTTGTCCCCCAGCCTGCAGTAAATATCCTACTTGTCCCCCAGCCTGCAGTAAACATCCTACTTGTCCCCCAGCCTGCAGTAAACATCCTACTTGTCCCCCAGCCTGCAGTAAACATCCTACTTGTCCCCCAGCCTGCAGTAAACATTCTACTTGTCCCCCAGCCTGAAGTAAACATCCTACTTGTCCCCCAGCCTGCAGTAAACATCCTACTTGTCCCCCAGCCTGCAGTAAATATATCCTACTTGTCCCCCAGCCTGCAGTAAATATATCCTACTTGTCCCCCAGCCTGCAGTAAATATCCTACTTGTCCCCCAGCCTGCAGTAAATATCCTACTTGTCCCCCAGCCTGCAGTAAACATCCTACTTGTCCCCCAGCCTGCAGTAAATATCCTACTTGTCCCCCAGCCTGCAGTAAACATCCTACTTGTCCCCCAGCCTGCAGTAAACATCCTACTTGTCCCCCAGCCTGCAGTAAACATCCTACTTGTCCCCCAGCCTGCAGTAAACATTCTACTTGTCCCCCAGCCTGAAGTAAACATCCTACTTGTCCCCCAGCCTGCAGTAAACATCCTACTTGTCCCCCAGCCTGCAGTAAACATCCTACTTGTCCCCCAGCCTGCAGTAAACATCCTACTTGTCCCCCAGCCTGCAGTAAACATCCTACTTGTCCCCCAGCCTGCAGTATACATCCTACTTGTCCCCCAGCCTGTAGTAAATATCCTACTTGTCCCCCAGCCTGCAGTAAACATCCTACTTGTCCCCCAGCCTGCAGTAAACATCCTACTTGTCCCCCAGCCTGCAGTATACATCCTTAAAGGGCCATTTCACTTTAAAACACATTTTCATACAGATCTCATCAATTGTTCATGAATAAAAATAATGAGCTCACAATGTCATTGTTAAAAAAAAATGAATTAAAACCTTAGAGTTTTGGTCATGATATGATGAAAACAGTTGTGCAAAACACACAAGGCTTTTCTAAGTTATTTTATATTATTATTTATTCTATATTCCTGATGCAAATATTAAGAATTGAAATGACCATTGAACATATCCCAGACTGCACCTTTAATACCTTCTCATTACACAACCAGGATTATTTACCCCGCTGGGGGGGGGCTTCATAACTAGTGTGATTATGGGGAGGGTCTCAGGAGGCTCTCTCTGTGCCTCCTGCTTCCTGTGCCAGTGATGTCACCGGAACCATAGCAACGGTAGTCAGGTGCAATGTGCGTATTATACTATTTGAAGGTAGGAACACAGACATTTGCAAGCACGCACGCACGCACGCACTCACACGCACGCACGCACGCACGCACGCACGCACTCACTCACACACACACACACACACACACACACACACACACACACACACACACACACACACACACACACACACGCACGCAGGGAGAGGCTGAGGGGTTGCTGTGATATGGTCTGAGGAGAAGCTGAGAGAGACACTGGGCGGAAGAGAGAGATGAAGGTATATGATTTCAGAGGAACGAAAGAGAGACAGACCCCGGATGTGTGTGTGATGGAGAGATACAGAGAGGAAAGAGATGAAGGATTGGGCGAGGGATGTGATATCTTTAAAAAGAAAGAGAGGGAAAGTGAGAAAGATTGAAACAGAGAGAGGGGTATAAATACAGATATTGGCATTAGAGATAGAGGTATCCTGTTCAAAGTGTTTGGCCTCACTTTCTAGTGTGGAAACATACTTTATAGAGTGAAAAAACTCAAAGGGGTCTCTAAAGAATTTAACAACAAAAAAACTTCACTGAGCTTAGATAACACATTTTTTTTATCGCAATAAACTTTTATAAAGATGCCTGTGTGTGTGTGTGTGTGTGTGTGTGTGTGTGTGTGTGTGTGTGTGTGTGTGTGTGTGTGTGTGTGTGTGTGTGTGTGTGTGTGTGTGTGTGTTTAAAGGGTAATGGAAATGCATAAGCCAGACCAGAGAACTCATCCAAAACCCTCATTCAATGCCTTTGAATCAAATACAAAGGGATTCCCATCAGACTGTAAAGGACCTGAATAGGACATAGTGGTCAGACTGTAAAGGACCTGAATAGGACATAGTGGTCAGACTGTAGGACATAGTGGTCAGACTGTAAAGGACATGAATAGGACATAGTGGTCAGACTGTAAAGGACATGAATAGGACATAGTGGTCAGACTGTAGGACATAGTGGTCAGACTGTAAAGGACCTGAACATAGTGGTCAGACAGACTGAATAGGACATAGTGGTCAGACTGTAAAGGACCTGAATAGGACATAGTGGTCAGACTGTAAAGGACCTGAATAGGACATAGTGGTCAGACTGTAGGACATAGTGGTCAGACTGTAAAGGACCTGAATAGGACATAGTGGTCAGACTGTAGGACATAGTGGTCAGACTGTAAAGGACCTGAATAGGACATAGTGGTCAGACTGTAAAGGACCTGAATAGGACATAGTGGTCAGACTGTAAAGGACACCTGAATAGGACATAGTGGTCAGACTGTAAAGGACCTGAATAGGACATAGTGGTCAGACTGTAGGACATAGTGGTCAGACTGTAAAGGACCTGAATAGGACATAGTGGTCAGACTGTAAAGGACCTGAATCAGGACATAGTGGTCAGACTGTAAAGGACCTGAATAGGACATAGTGGTCAGACTGTAAAGGACCTGAATAGGACATAGTGGTCAGACATAGTGGTCAGACTGTAAAGGACCTGAATAGGACATAGTGGTCAGACTGTAGGACATAGTGGTCAGACTGTAAAGTGGTCAGACTGTAAAGAACCTGAATAGGACATAGTGGTCAGACTGTAAAGGACCTGAATAGGACATAGTGGTCAGACTGTAGGACATAGTGGTCAGACTGTAAAGGACCTGAATAGGACATAGTGGTCAGACTGTAGGACATAGTGGTCAGACTGTAAAGGACCTGAATAGGACATAGTGGTCAGACTGTAGGACATAGTGGTCAGACTGTAAAGGACCTGAATAGGACATAGTGGTCAGACTGTAAAGGACCTGAATAGGACATAGTGGTCAGACTGTAGGAAAGGACAGACTGTAAAGGACCTCAATAGGAGTCATAGTGGTCAATCACCACAGACTTAGGACATAGTGGTCGGAGACATAGTGGTCCTGTAAAACCTGAATAGGAGATAGTGGTCAGACTGTAAATGACCTTCAAGGAATACCTAAAGACCTGAATAGTGGTCACTGTAAAGGACCTGAATAGGACATAGTGGTCAGACTGATTTAGACATAGTGGTCACTATTAGGACATAGTGGTCAGACTGTAGGCTATAGTTCAGACACTGGATGACAGAAGGTGATTCAGACTGAATAGGACATAGTGGTCAGACTGTTTGAAGGACTGGATAGAGGTCAGACTAAATAGGACTGGTAAGATGTAAACCTGTAGGACAAGTGGTCAATGTAAAGGACATAGTGGTCAGACTGTAAAGGATATACCTGTCAGATAGGACATAGTGGTCAGACTGTAAAGGACCTGAATAGGACATAGTGGTCAGACTGTAAAGGACCATAGTGGTCAGACTGTAGGACATAGTGGTCAGACTGTAAAGGACCTGAAGGACATAGTGGTCAAGACTGTAAAGGACCTGAATAGGACATAGTGGTCAGACTGTAGGACATAGTGGTCAGACTGTAAAGGACCTGAATAGGACATAGTGGTCACACTGTAGGACAAGAGGACCTGAATAGGACATAGTGGTCAGACTGTAGGACATAGTGGTCAGACTGTGAATAGGAAAGTGGACCTGAATAGGACATAGTGGTCAGACTGTAGGACATAGTGGTCAGACTGTAAAGGACCTGAATAGGACATAGTGGTCAGACTGTAAAGGACCTGAATAGGACATAGTGGTCAGACTGTAGGACATAGTGGTCAGACTGTGGTCAGACTGTAAAGGACTGACATAGGACATAGTGGTCAGACTGTAAAGGACCTGAATAGGACATAGTGGTCAGACTGTAAAGGACCTGAATAGGACATAGTGGTCAGACTGTAAAGGACCTGAATAGGACATAGTGGTCAGACTGTAGGACATAGTGGTCAGACTGTAAAGAACCTGAATAGGACATAGTGGTCAGACTGTAAAGGACCTGAATAGGACATAGTGGTCAGACTGTAAAGGACCTGAATAGGACATAGTGGTCAGACTGTAAAGGACCTGAATAGGACATAGTGGTCAGACTGTAAAGGACCTGAATAGGACATAGTGGTCAGACTGTGTAAAGGAAAGAACCTGACATATCAGACTGTAAATAGTGGTCAGACTGTAGGACATAGTGGTCAGACTGTAAAAGACCTGAATAGGACATAGTGGTCAGACTGTAGGACATAGTGGTCAGACTGTAAAGGACCTGAATAGGACATAGTGGTCAGACTGTAAAGGACATGAATAGGACATAGTGTTCAGACTGTAGGACATAGTGGTCAGGTCAGACTGTAAAGGACCTGAATAGGACATAGTGGTCAGACTGTAAAGGACCTGAATAGGATAGTGGTCAGACTGTAAAGGACCTGAATAGGACATAGTGGTCAGAGTCAATCACCCACAGACTTCCGGAGACATAGTGGTCTGACCCATAGTGGTCAGACTGTAAAGGACCTGAATAGGACATAGTGGTCAAGGAATTGAATAGGACATAGTGGTCAGACAGTAAATGACCTGAATAGGACATAGTGGTCAGACTTAGGACATAGTGATTTAGATGACTGTAGGACATAGTGGTCAGACTGTAAAGGAGTAGGGTTCACTGGACATAGTGTCAGACTGAAGGAATGACATAGTGGTGAATAGTCAGACTGTAAAGGACCTGGATAAGAGCATAGTGGTAAAGGACCTAAATGACTGTAGGACATAAATGTAAATGTAAAATGTAAAGGACATAGGACACAGTGGTCAGACTGTAAAGGACCTGAATAGGACATAGTGGTCAGACTGTAAAGGACCTGAATAGGACATAGTGGTCAGACTGTAAAGGACCTGAATAGGACATAGTGGTCAGACTGTAAAGGACCTGAATAGGACATAGTGGTCTGTAAAGACTGAATAGGACATAGTGGTCAGACTGTAAAGGACCTGAATAGGACATAGTGGTCAGACTGTAGGACATAGTGGTCAGACTGTAAAGGACCTGAATAGGACATAGTGGTCAGACTGTAAAGGACCTGAATAGGACATAGTGGTCAGACTGTAGGACATAGTGGTCAGACTGTAAAGGACTGAATAGGACATAGTGGTCAGACTGTAGGACATAGTGGTCAGACTGAATAGGACATAGTGGTGGTCAGACTGGTCAAAGGACCTGAATAGGACATAGTGATCATAGACTGTAAAGGACCTGAATAGGACATAGTGGTCAGACTGTAAAGTCAACTGTAAAGGACCATAGTGGTCAGATAGGACATAGTGGTCAGATAGTGAGTGGTCAGACTGTAAAGGACCTGAATAGGACATAGTGGTCATAGTGGTCAGACTGTAAAGAACCTGAATAGGACATAGTGGTCAGACTGTAAAGGACATAGTGGTCAGACTGTAAAGGACCTGAATAGGACATAGTGGTCAATAGGACATAGTGGTCAGACTGTAGAATAGGACATAGTGGTCAGACTGTAAAGGACCATAGTGGTCAATAGGACATAGTGGAATAGTCAGACTGTCAGAAGGACCTGAATAGGACATAGTGGTCAGAATAGGACATAGTGGTCAGACTGTAGGACATAGTGGTCAGACTGTAAAGGACCTGAATAGGACATAGTGGTCTGTAAAGGACCTGAATAGGACATAGTGGTCAGACTGTAAAGGACCTGAATAGGACATAGTGGTCAGACTGTAAAGGACCTGAATAGGACATAGTGGTCAGACTGTAAAGGACCTGAATAGGACATAGTGGTCAGACTGTAGGACATAGTGGTCAGACTGTAAAGGACCTGAATAGGACATAGTGGTCAGACTGTAAAGGACCTGAATAGGACATAGTGGTCAGACTGTAGTCAGATAGGACATAGTGGTCAGACTGTAAAGGACCTGAATAGGACATAGTGGTCAGACTGTAGGACATAGTGGTCAGACTGTAAAGGACCTGAATAGGACATAGTGGTCAGACTGTAAAGGACCTGAATAGGACATAGTGGTCAGACTGTAAAGGACCTGAATAGGACATAGTGGTCAGACTGTAGGACATAGTGGTCAGACTGTAAAGAACCTG
The DNA here is from genome assembly GCF_036934945.1 of Oncorhynchus masou masou. NCBI lineage: Eukaryota > Metazoa > Chordata > Actinopteri > Salmoniformes > Salmonidae > Oncorhynchus > Oncorhynchus masou. Next base: position 130,108 of record NW_027001823.1, read on the forward strand.
AATAGGACATAGTGGTCAGACTGTAAAGGACCTGAATAGGACATAGTGGTCAGATTGTAAAGGACCTGAATAGGACATAGTGGTCAGACTGCAAAGGACCTGAATAGGACATAGTGGTCAGACTGTAAAGGACCTGAATAGGACATAGTGGTCAGAGTGGTGTAAAGGACCTGAATAGGACATAGTGGTCAGACTGTAAAGGACCTGAATAGGACATAGTGGTCAGACTGTAGGACATAGTGGTCACCTGTAAAGGACATAGACATAGTGGTCAGACTGTAGGACATAGTGGTCAGACTGAATAGGACATAGTGGTCAGACTGTAAAGAACCTGAATAGGACATAGTGGTCAGACTGTAAAGGACCTGAATAGGACATAGTGGTCAGACTGTAGGACATAGTGGTCAGACTGTAAAGGACCTGAATAGGACATAGTGGTCAGACTGTAAAGGACCTGAATAGGACATAGTGGTCAGACTGTCAGACTGTAAAGGACCTGAATAGGACATAGTGGTCAGACTGTAGGACATAGTGGTCAGACTGTAAAGAACCTGAATAGGACATAGTGGTCAGACTGTAAAGGACTGAATAGGACATGTCAGACTGTAAAGGACCTTAGACATAGTGGTCAGACTGTAAAGGACCTGAATAGGACATAGTGGTCAGACTGTAAAGGACCTGAATAGGACATAGTGGTCAGACTGTAAAGGACCTGAATAGGACATAGTGGTCAGACTGTAGGACATAGTGGTCAGACTGTAGGCCATAGTGGTCAGACTGTAAAGGTAAAGGACATATGGTCAGTAGGACAGAGTGGTCAGACTGTAAAGGACCTGAATAGGACATAGTGGTCAGACTGTAAAGGACCTGAATAGGACATAGTGGTCAGACTGTAGGACATAGTGGTCAGACTGTAAAGGACCTGAATAGGACATAGTGGTCAGACTGTAGGACATAGTGGTCAGACTGTAAAGGACCTGAATAGGACATAGTGGTCAGACTGTAGGACATAGTGGTCAGACTGTAAAGGACCTGAATAGGACATAGTGGTCAGACTGTAAAAGGACATAGTGGTCAGAGTCAATCACCACCTTCCGGGTCACCTGAAACCCCACCTCTTCAAGGAATACCTAGGATAGGATAAGTAATCATAGTGGTCACCCCCCTGAATAGGACATAGTGGTAGATGGACTGAATAGGTGGTATTGTAAAGTGGCTGTTCCACTGGATGTCAGAGAAGGTAGGAATTCACTGAAGGACATAGTGGTCAGAATTTGTAAGGACTCTAGGACATAGTGGGATAAGACTGCTAAAGGACTGAATAAATGTAAATGTAAAATGTAAAGGACCTGAATAGGACATAGTGGTCACACTGTAAACGACCTGTATAGGACATAGTGGTCAGACTGTAAAGGACCTGAATAGGACATAGTGGTCAGACTGTAAAGGACCTCAATAGGACATAGTGGTCAGACTGTAAAGGACCTGAATAGGACATAGTGGTCAGACTGTAGGACATAGTGGTCAGACTGTAAAGGACCTGAATAGGACATAGTGGTCAGACTGTAGGACATAGTGGTCAGACTGTAAAGGACCTGAATAGGACATAGTGGTCAGACTGTAGGACATAGTGGTCAGACTGTAAAGGACCTGAATAGGACATAGTGGTCAGACTGTAAAGGACCTGAATAGGACATAGTGGTCAGACTGTAGGACATAGTGGTCAGACTGTAAAGGACCTGAATAGGACATAGTGGTCAGACTGTAGGACATAGTGGTCAGACTGTAAAGGACCTGAATAGGACATAGTGGTCACACTGTAAAGAACCTGAATAGGACATAGTGGTCACACTGTAGGCTATAGTGGTCAGACTGTAAAGGACCTGAATAGGACATAGTGGTCACACTGTAAAGAACCTGAATAGGACATAGTGGTCAGACTGTAGGACATAGTGGTCAGACTGTAAAGGACCTGAATAGGACATAGTGGTCAGACTGTCAGACTGTAGGACATAGTGGTCAGACTGTAAAGGACCTGAATAGGACATAGTGGTCAGACTGTAAAGGACCTGAATAGGACATAGTGGTCAGACTGTAAAGGACCTGAATAGGACATAGTGGTCAGACTGTAGGACATAGTGGTCAGACTGTAAAGGACCTGAATAGGACATAGTGGTCAGACTGTAAAGGACCTGAATAGGACATAGTGGTCAGACTGTAAAGGACATGAATAGGACATAGTGTTCAGACTGTAGGACATAGTGGTCAGACTGTAGGACATAGTGGTCAGACTGTAGGACATAGTGGTCAGACTGTAAAGAACCTGAATAGGACATAGTGGTCAGACTGTAGGACATAGTGGTCAGACTGTAAAGGACCTGAATAGGACATAGTGGTCAGACTGTAAAGGACCTGAATAGGACATAGTGGTCAGACTGTAGGACATAGTGGTCAGACTGTAGGACATAGTGGTCAGACTGTAAAGGACCTGAATAGGACATAGTGGACAGACTGTAGGACATAGTGGTCAGACTGTAAAGGACATGAATAGGACATAGTGTTCAGACTGTAGGACATAGTGGTCAGACTGTAGGACATAGTGGTCAGACTGTAAAGAACCTGAATAGGACATAGTGGTCAGACTGTAAAGGACCTGAGTAGGACATAGTGGTCAGACTGTAGGACATAGTGGTCAGACTGTAAAGGACCTGAATAGGACATAGTGGTCAGACTGTAAAGGACCTGAATAGGACATAGTGGTCAGACTGTAGGACATAGTGGTCAGACTGTAAAGGACCTGAATAGGACATAGTGGTCAGACTGTAGGACATAGTGGTCAGACTGTAAAGGACCTGAATAGGACATAGTGGTCAGACTGTAGGACATAGTGGTCAGACTGTAAAGGACCTGAATAGGACATAGTGGTCAGACTGTAAAGGACCTGAATAGGACATAGTGGTCAGACTGTAAAGGACCTGAATAGGACATAGTGGTCAGACTGTAAAGGACCTGAATAGGACATAGTGGTCAGACTGTAAAGGACCTGAATAGGACATAGTGGTCAGACTGTAGGACATAGTGGTCAGACTGTAAAGGACCTGAATAGGACATAGTGGTCAGACTGTCAGGACATAGTGGTCAGACTGTAAAGGACCTGATTAGGACATAGTGGTCAGACTGTAGGAGAATAGTGGTCAGACTGTAAAGGACCTGAATAGGACATAGTGGTCAGACTGTAGGACATAGTGGTCAGACTGTAAAGAACCTGAATAGGACATAGTGGTCAGACTGTAAAGGACCTGAATAGGACATAGTGGTCAGACTGTAAAGGACCTGAATAGGACATAGTGGTCAGACTGAATAGGACATAGTGGTCAGGCTGAATAGGCCATAGTGGTCAGACTGTAAAGGACCTGAATAGGACATAGTGGTCAGACTGTAGGACATAGTGGTCAGACTGTAAAGAACCTGAATAGGACATAGTGGTCAGACTGTAGGACATAGTGGTCAGACTGTAAAGGACCTGAATAGGACATAGTGGTCAGACTGTAAAGGACCTGAATAGGACATAGTGGTCAGACTGTAGGACATAGTGGTCAGACTGTAGGACATAGTGGTCAGACTGTAAAGGACCTGAATAGGACATAGTGGACAGACTGTAGGACATAGTGGTCAGACTGTAAAGGACATGAATAGGACATAGTGTTCAGACTGTAGGACATAGTGGTCAGACTGTAGGACATAGTGGTCAGACTGTAAAGAACCTGAATAGGACATAGTGGTCAGACTGTAAAGGACCTGAGTAGGATATAGTGGTCAGACTGTAGGACATAGTGGTCAGACTGTAAAGGACCTGAATAGGACATAGTGGTCAGACTGTAAAGGACCTGAATAGGACATAGTGGTCAGACTGTAGGACATAGTGGTCAGACTGTAAAGGACCTGAATAGGACATAGTGGACAGACTGTAGGACATAGTGGTCAGACTGTAAAGGACCTGAATAGGACATAGTGGTCAGACTGTAGGACATAGTGGTCAGACTGTAAAGGACCTGATTAGGACATAGTGTTCAGACTGTAAAGGACCTGAATAGGACATAGTGATCAGACTGTAAAGGACCTGAATAGGACATAGTGGTCAGACTGTAAAGGACCTGAATAGGACATAGTGGTCAGACTGTAAAGGACCTGAATAGGACATAGTGGTCAGACTGTAGGACATAGTGGTCAGACTGTAAAGGACCTGAATAGGACATAGTGGTCAGACTGTAGGACATAGTGGTCAGACTGTAAAGGACCTGAATAGGACATAGTGGTCAGACTGTAGGAGAATAGTGGTCAGACTGTAAAGGACCTGAATAGGACATAGTGGTCAGACTGTAGGACATAGTGGTCAGACTGTAAAGAACCTGAATAGGACATAGTGGTCAGACTGTAAAGGACCTGAATAGGACATAGTGGTCAGACTGTAAAGGACCTGAATAGGACATAGTGGTCAGACTGTAGGACATAGTGGTCAGGCTGTAGGCCATAGTGGTCAGACTGTAAAGGACCTGAATAGGACATAGTGGTCAGACTGTAGGACATAGTGGTCAGACTGTAAAGGACCTGAATAGGACATAGTGGTCAGACTGTAGGACATAGTGGTCAGACTGTAGGACATAGTGGTCAGACTGTAGGACCTGAATAGGACATAGTGGTCAGACTGTAGGACATAGTGGTCAGACTGTAAAGGACCTGAATAGGACATAGTGGTCAGACTGTAGGACATAGTGGTCAGACTGTAAAGGACCTGAATAGGACATAGTGGTCAGACTGTAGGACATAGTGGTCAGACTGTAAAGGACCTGAATAGGACAGTGGTCAGACTGTGGTCAGACTGTAGGACATAGTGGTCAGACTGTAAAGGACCTGAATAGGACATAGTGGTCAGACTGTAAAGGACTGAATAGGACATAGTGGTCAGACTGTAGGACATAGTGGTCAGACTGTAAAGGACCTGAATAGGATAGTGGTCAGATATAGTGGTCAGACTGTAGGACATAGTGGTCAGACTGTAAAGGACCTGAATAGGACATAGTGGTCAGACTGTAGGACATAGTGGTCAGACTGTAAAGGACCTGAATAGGACATAGTGGTCAGACTGTAGGACATAGTGGTCAGACTGTAGGACATAGTGGTCAGACTGTAGGACCTGAATAGGACATAGTGGTCAGACTGTAGGACATAGTGGTCAGACTGTAAAGGACCTGAATAGGACATAGTGGTCAGACTGTAGGACATAGTGGTCAGACTGTAAAGAACCTGAATAGGACATAGTGGTCAGACTGTAAAGGACCTGAATAGGACATAGTGGTCAGACTGTAGGACATAGTGGTCAGACTGTAGGCCATAGTGGTCAGACTGTAAAGGACCTGAATAGGACATAGTGGTCAGACTGTAAAGGACCTGAATAGGACATAGTGTTCAGACTGTAGGACATAGTGGTCAGACTGTAGGACATAGTGGTCAGACTGTAGGACATAGTGGTCAGACTGTAAAGGACCTGAATAGGACATAGTGGTCAGACTGTAAAGGACCTGAATAGGACATAGTGGTCAGACTGTAGGACATAGTGGTCAGACTGTAGGACATAGTGGTCAGACTGTAAAGGACCTCAATAGGACATAGTGGTCAGACTGTAAAGGACCTGAATAGGACATAGTGGTCAGACTGTAGGACATAGTGGTCAGACTGTAAAGGACCTGAATAGGACATAGTGGTCAGACTGTAAAGGACCTGAATAGGACATAGTGGTCAGACTGTAGGACATAGTGGTCAGACTGTAAAGGACCTGAATAGGACATAGTGGTCAGACTGTAGGACATTGTGGTCAGACTGTAAAGGACCTGAATAGGACATAGTGGTCAGACTGTAGGACATAGTGATCAGACTGTAAAGGACCTGAATAGGACATTGTGGTCAGACTGTAGGACATATTGGTCAGACTGTAAATGACCTGAATAGGACATAGTGGTCAGACTGTAGGACACAGTGGTCAGACTGTAAATGACCTGAATAGGACATAGTGGTCAGACTGTAAAGGACCTGAATAGGACATAGTGGTCAGACTGTAAAGGTCCTGAATAGGACATAGTGGTCAGACTGTAGGACATAGTGGTCAGACTGTAAAGGACCTGAATAGGACATAGTGGTCAGACTGTAGGACATAGTGGTCAGACTGTAAAGGACCTGAATAGGACATAGTGGTCAGACTGTAAAGGACCTGAATAGGACATAGTGGTCAGACTGTAGGACATAGTGGTCAGACTGTAAAGGACCTGAATAGGACATAGTGGTCAGACTGTAGGACATAGTGGTCAGACTGTAAAGGACATGAATAGGACATAGTGGTCAGACTGTAAAGATCCTCGATACTGACTCGTCTCCCAATCCCTGTCGCCTTCTCTCTCGATTGCTCAGTTTGGCCGGAGTGGCCAGCTTTAGGAAGAGTCTTGGTGGTTCCAAACTTCTTACATTTGAGAATGATGGAGACCACTGTGTTCTTGGGGACCTTCAATGCTGCAGGAATTGTTTACCCTTCCCCAGATCTGTGCCTCGACCCAATCCCGTCTAGGAGCTCTACGGACAATTCCTTCAACCTCATGGCTTAGTTTTTCGCTCTGACATGCACTGTCAACTGTTGGACCTTATATAGACAGGTGTGTGTCTTTCTGAATCATGTCCAATCAATTGAATTTACCACAGGTGGACTAATCAAGTTGTAGAAACATCTCAAAGATGATCATTGGAAACAGGATGTACCTGAGCTCAATGTTGAGTCTCATAGCAAAGTATCTGAATACTCATGTAAATAAGTTATTTATTATTAATACATTTGTAAATAAGGTTTTTCTATTTTTATTTTTAATATATAAAATCCTGCTTTCACTTTTGTAATTATTAGTTATTGTGTGTTGGTTTATGAGCAGCATTTTTTATATAATACATTTGAGAATAAGGCTGTAACGTAACAAAATGTGGAAAAAGTCAAGGAGTCTGAATACTTTCCGAATGCACTGGAAATACAGTATCTGATGGGATGTATAGAAATTATAGATGGTATGAGGATAGAACATTTAGTATATCTGTAGAATGTGTAGGATAGAATAATATATTTACAGCTATAGTTAAATAGGATGAACCATGACTAGAATACAGTATACAGTGGGGCAAAAAAGTATGTAGTCAGCCACCATCTCGAAGCATGGATTCCAATTGGTCAGACCAGTGCAGAGTAGTCTGTAGCACGGGTACTTCCTGTTTCAATTTCTGCCTATATGAAGGGAGGATCAAAATGGAGTCGTGATCAGATTTCCTCAGCAGTGGTCTAATGTCTTCTCAGAGTGAGTGCTACAGTCAATGTGTTGGAAGAACTCCAATAACTTCAATTCCCTGGCTTCAATAAATGCGACCTCAGGATATGTGTTTTCCAGTTTGCATAAAGTCCAGTGTAGTTCTTTGAGGGCTGTGATAGTATCGGCTTGAGGGGGAACAAACATGGCTGTGACTACAACCGAAGAGAATGCTCTTGGGAGGTAATACAGTCGGCATTTGATTGTAAGGTATTCCAGGTCGTCTGAACAAAAGGACTTGAGTTTCTGTATGTTATGACATTCACACCATGAGTAGTTAATCATGAAACATACACCCCCTTCTTCTTCTTCCCAGAGAGATATTTATTCCTGTCTGCGCGATGAACTGAGAACCCAACTGGCTGTACAGACTCAGACAATATATCCCGAGAGAGCCATGTTTCCGTAAAACAGAGTATGTTACAATCACTGATGTCTCACTGGAAGGCGATTCTCACCCTGAGATCGTCAACTTTATATTATTCAGAGACTGAATATTAGCGAGTAATATACTCAGAAGCGTTGGGTGGTGTGAACGCCTTCTGAGTCGGACTAGGAGTCTGAATACCTCTCCTATGCCGCCGTCGTTTTGGGTCAGCCTCTGGAATCAGTTCAATTCCCCTGGGGGGGCGGGGGTCCGAACAAAGGATCCAACTCTGGAAAGTCGTATTCCTGGTCGTAAAGCTTGTCACCACTCTGATATCCAAAAAGTTATTTCCGGTTGTATGTAATAACACAAAACATTGTCTGGGCTAATTATGTAAGAAATAACACGTAAAATAACAACATACCGAGAAGTTGGGTAGAGGTACGACACCATCTTATTGAATTGGGACAGGTACAGAGGCTAGTTCGTACCTTATTGATATGGGGCAGGTAAAGAGGTTAGTCCTTACCTTATTGATATAGGACAGGTACAGAGGCTAGTCTGTAACTTATTGTTATGGGACAGGTACAGAGGCTAGTCTGTACCTTATTGATATGGGACAGGTACAGAGGCTAGTCCTTACCTTATTGATATAGGACAGGTACAGAGGCTAGTCTGTAACTTATTGATATGGGACAGGTACAGAGGCTAGTATGTACCTTATTGATATGGGACAGGTACAGAGGCTAGTCCGTACCTTATTGATATGGGACAGGTACAGAGGCTAGTCTGTACCTGATTGATATGGGACAGGTACAGAGGCTAGTCTGTAACTTATTGATATGGGACAGGTAGAGGCTAGTCTGTACCTTATTGATATGGGACAGGTAGAGGCCACAAACATGTGTTGTGATTTCTATAAAAGGGAAGGGCATACAGGCATTGTTGTAGGCAGAGGAAACACTTCTTTACATTTTAGGTTAATTAAAACCAACTATTTAGTGATGTATTTACACGTTCAGTTGCTTGAAGGTTGTTTTGATTGAACTTCAGGAATTGTTCTTGATGACTTCAACAATTCTGGTTATTTTGTTACATTTCTGATTTTCAAGGCAAACACATTTTTATCTCAAAGGGACAGGAGTTTTGCAGTTTTAATTTCAAACATACTGTATTTCATAATGCAGTGATCTTTGATATATTTTATGTACAGTACATCTGACTGATTTAATAAAATCACATATGAAGTTGCTTTTGACCGATCGAATCAGATAAACAGACCCTTTTTTGTTAATTGCTAATGAATCTGTGATGTACCCCTCAGTGACGTGTTTTACTATGAAGGAAGGTGCATTCCTTTCTATCTTGCTAAACTAAGTATAATTACATATCTAAAGAAGACAATGCTACCCGCCGAAAGGACCCTCATGAAGTGATTCTGCTAGGACCATGACCTGCTGCTCTGAAGTGATTCTGCTAGGACCATGACCTGCTGCTCTGAAGTGATTCTGCTAGGACCATGACCTGCTGCTCTGAAGGGATTCTGCTAGGACCATGACCTGCTGCTCTGAAGTGATTCTGCTAGGACCGTGACCTGCTGCTCTGAAGTGATTCTGCTAGGACCATGACCTGCTGCTCTGAAGTGATTCTGCTAGCACCATGACCTGCTGCTCTGAAGGGATTCTGCTAGGACCATGACCTGCTGCTCTGAAGTGATTCTGCTAGGACCATGACCTGCTGCTCTGAAGTGATTCTGCTAGGACCATGACCTGCTGCTCTGAAGTGATTCTGCTAGGACCATGACCTGCTGCTCTGAAGGGATTCTGCTAGGACCATGACCTGCTGCTCTGAAGTGATTCTGCTAGGACCATGACCTGCTGCTCTGAAGTGATTCTGCTAGGACCATGACCTGCTGCTCTGAAGTGATTCTGCTGGGACCATGACCTGCTGCTCTGAAGGGATTCTGCTAGGACCGTGACCTGCTGCTCTGAAGTGATTCTGCTGGGACCGTGACCTGCTGCTCTGGAGTGATTCTGCTAGGACCATGACCTGCTGCTCTGAAGTGATTCTGCTAGGACCATGACCTGCTGCTCTGAAGTGATTCTGCTAGGACCATGACCTGCTGCTCTGAAGTGATTCTGCTAGGACCGTGACCTGCTGCTCTGAAGTGATTCTGCTAGGACCGTGACCTGCTACTCTGAAGTGATTCTGCTAGGACCGTGACCTGCTGCTCTGAAGATTGTCAACAGTGACTTCAGTGCTTTCAGGTTTTGAAACACTTCAGTCTGATCCAGAATCAGTTGTGTTCAAGGGAGGATTATTTAGAGCAGCCCAGCCTCTGATATAACTCTTCTGATCAACTGGATGAAACAATGTTCTATGTGTTGTCTTAGGAAATCAACGCACACTGTGTTGATCTCACCAGCCCCCATTGTCTCCCCTCTGAGAAGCAGAGGTAACATCCTGAAGGTCTGATATCTGATTGGAGGTTAACTTTACAGTAACGCTATTGGTCAATAACAACAGTATTTGAATCCAAACAACTCAGATGGTTATAGAAGGGTTCATCGTTCATCGTTCAATCTCTTAGTCTAATCAGATACACAGAAAATCTCAGATTGCGCAGATTGGCACAACGCACATAGTTTTGCGCTCCAATTTCCTCCAGTGCTTATTTTGATAACACATCACCCCCTTAAAACTATCGCTGTAGTCCTAAACATCTGACTGCTGTAGTATTGGAAAGTAGACTATTATTGAGTCTTATCAACTGTAGGCCACTAACAACAGTAGCTGCATAGTGGGATACCAGGTGGGTGATTCCCCTCTAATCAGGGACTGGTTTAGACCTGGGACACCAGGTGGGTGATTCCCCTCTTATCAGGGACTGGTTTAGACCTGGGACACCAGGTGGGTGATTCCCCTTTAATCAGGGACTGATTTAGACCTGAGACACCAGGTGGGTGATTCCCCTCTAATCAGGGACTGAGTTAGACCTGGGACACCAGGTGGGTGCAATTAATTATCAGGTAGAACAGAAAACCAGAAGACTCCGGACCTTATCGGGTAAGAGATGAATGCCCCTGCTCTGACTAGCCTATATACCCTTCTTGCCAGGGTAAACGAAGAGGCAAGTTGTGCGTTTATATTGTTTGTGAGAAAATGGGAATGGGATGAAAATGTTGGTTTATATTCAAACTCTGACAATACTTTTTTAATCCATAATTATTAACTGTTGGGTATTTATTAACTTTCATGCTGGTTCTTATTTAAGGATGCGTGGCCTGTTTGGCCCGTGCCTTTTAAATAGTTATTTTGGGCCACCCGTGCGAGTAAATGTAATTCCTGTTTATCAACAGCACATTGACATTTTCCTTAAATGTTTTAATCTAAAATGAATAACAGAATTGTTTACATATTGTAACAAAGTGGTAACGATCTGAACATGTGCGTTAGCTCTTATGAAAAAAACAAAACAGATTTTGACATTTACCCTCACGGGTGGCCAAAAATAAACATCTGCAAGCCACGCCCATCATAAGCCACGCCTCCAGTTTTCTGATCTGATTCACTGGGTCATATCTCAATAACCCAGCATCAAAATCCCAAGCTTGCTCTTTTTAATCCCCTCGAGTCAATTGACACACCAGTGCGTCAATCTAATTATTAACTTAATAAAAAATCCACATCAAAATCCATCATTTTAAGATATGATATGATATGTTGTTGTTTTCTTTTGTCTCAAGCCACCATATCCACCGATGTCACACTTTCGCATCTGCGGTGAAAGGTGGCAGTGTTTGTCAGACCATCTGCGGTGAAAGGTGGCAGTGTTTGTCAGACCATCTGCGGTGAAAGGTGTTTGTCAGACCATTTGTGGTGAAAGGTGTTTGTCAGACCATCTGCGGTGAAAGGTGGCAGTGTTTGTCAGACCATCTGCGGTGAAAGGTGGCAGTGTTTGTCAGACCATCTGTGTTGAAAGGTGTCTGTCAGACCATCTGCTGTGAAAGGTGGCAGTGTTTGTCAGACCATCTGCGGTGAAAGGTGGCAGTGTTTGTCAGACCATCTGTGGTGAAAGGTGTTTGTCAGACCATCTGCGGTGAAAGGTGGCAGTGTTTGTCAGACCATCTGCGGTGAAAGGTGGCAGTGTTTGTCAGACCGGTCTTCTCACTAAAACATCTGTAGCGACCTACAAACTATAATGTTCCAAGAATATGGAAAGCGAAGACTCTTACGAACACGATGGGTTTCTCCGTTGGGTTTCTCCATTGGGTTTCTCCGATGGGTTTCTCTGAAGTGTTTCTCCGATGGGTTTCTCTGAAGGGTTTCTCCGTTGGGTTTCTCCGATGGGTTTCTCCATTAGGGTTCTCCGTTGGGTTTCTCCGTTGGGTTTCTCCGAAGGGTTTCTCCATTGGGTTTCTCCGATGGGTTTCTCCGTTGGGTTTCTACGAAAGGTTTCTCCGTTGGGTTTCTCCGATGGGTTTCTCCGAAGTGTTTCTCCGAAGGGTTTCTCCGTTGGGTTTCTCCGAAGGGTTTCACCGTTGGGTTTCTCCCTTTTGCGGTATCAGGGGACGTGAAGCTGAAGGTAAACGGTATCGGTAATAAAAAATGAATAGAAGTATGTAGGGGGGTTATTAAATATGTCTAAAAAATATTTTTATTTTTCTTCCTGAGCTTTGTTATATGTGACCGACCGGCTCGATTCGGTCTAATGTTGCAACATTAGAAATGGTGTTTTTTACATTGGATAAAAACAGAGACACAGAGCTTCAAATGGTATATCATACACTGTATTTAAGGAACACTGGGAAAGTCATTCTGCTTTGAATGTTGATGAACTTGTAACCCCACTTTTGAGAAAATGGCCTTTGAATGCTTTGGTACACCTACTGGAGAGCTCTTCTTTGGCTACACCCATTCAGCATCTTTCACACCCTCTTAAGCTTTAGGGGACGGTTGAGCTAATGTAGGCTAATGCGATTAGCATGAGGTTGTAAGTAACAAGAACATTTCCCAGGACATAGACATATCTGATATTGGCAGAAAGCTTAAATTCTTGTTAATCTAACTGCACTGTCCAACTTACAGTAGCTTCTACAGTGGAATAATACCATGCCATTGTTTGAGGAGAGTGCACAATTTTGAACATGAAAGTTTTTAATAAACAAATTAGACACATTTGGGCAGTCTTGATACAATATTTTGAACTGAAATACAATGGTTCATTGGATCAGTCTAAAACTTTGCACATACACTAGTGGTCAAAATCTAAATTGCACCTGGGCTGGAATGATACATTACGGCCTTTCTCTTGAATTTCAAAGATGATTGTACACAAAAAAATACAAAGGAACGGTTGTTTTTTTTCTTAATATTATTTTTTGCCAGATCTATTGTGGTATATTCTCCTACATTCCTTTCATTTTTCCATGAACTTCAAAGTGTTTCCTTTCAAATGGTACCAAGAATATGCATATCCTTGCTTCAGGTCCTAAGCTACAGGCAGTTATATTTGGAAATGTCATTTTAGGCGAAAATTGACAAAAGGGGCTAATCCTTAAGAGGTTGGGTTGACATTATCTTTCCAGTAGAACAGGACAAGGCAGGGTGACTCTACATTATCTTTCCAGTTGAACAGGACAAGCCAGGGTGAGTCTACATTATCTTTCCAGCAGAACAGGACAAGGCAGGGTGACTCTACATTATCTTTCCAGTTGAACAGGACAAGCCAGGGTGACTCTACATTATCTTTCCAGTTGAACAGGACAAGCCAGGGTGACTCTACATTATCTTTCCAGCAGAACAGGACAAGGCAGGGTGACTCTACATTATCTTTCCAGTAGAACAGGACAAGGCAGGGTGACTCTACATTATCTTTCCAGCAGAACAGGACAAGGCAGGGTGACTCTACATTATCTTTCCAGCAGAACAGGACAAGGCAGGGTGACTCTACATTATCTTTCCAGCAGAACAGGACAAGGCAGGGTGAATCGTTATAAAGTCACGCACATTTTTTTTGCACTTTTGCACTTTATGAAGATGAAGTAAACTCCACCTTGTGATGTTGTCCAACAACAACACATTTTTAAACCTCCTACTCATCTCCTTTTGTCTGTCTGATTAATTCTGTTTTACCCAAACAGCACACTATTCACAGGTCAAAGGTAGTGCACTATATAGTTTGTACCATTTGAGAGAGAGAGAGAGGCTCCTCTTCAGATTTCCAGCTGATATCCAATGTGGCGTTCTTTAGTTTCCACAGGGTCGCTGGTGTTGTGGTTTTAACGTCACGATGATGAGACAACCGTCATCACAGGAAACTAAAGAACAGAGACATGGAAGCACAGACAGACACAAACAGTCAGACACTAACAGACAGACACAAACAGACAGACACACACAGACAGTCACAGACACACCAGTCACAGACACAAACAGTCACAGACACAAACAGTCACAGACACAAACAAACAAACAGTCACAGACACAAACAGTCACAGACACAAACAGTCACAGACACAAACCGACACAAACTGACACAGACACAAACAGTCACAGACACAAACAAACAGCAACAGACAAACAGTCACAGACACAAACTGTCACAGACACAAACAGTCACAGACACAAACAGACAAACAGTCACAGACACAAACAAACAGCAACAGACAAACAGTCACAGACACAAACTGTCACAGACACAAACTGTCACAGACACAAACAGACAAACAGTCACAGACACAAACAGTCACAGACACAAACAGTCACAGACACAAACCGACACAAACTGACACAGACACACCAGTCACAGACACAAACAGTCACAGACACACCAGTCACAGACACAAACAGTCACAGACACAAACAGTCACAGACACAAACAGTCACAGACACAAGCAGACAGTCACAGACACAAAGAGAAACAGACGGTAACAGTACAGTAACAGACACACAAGGTCACAGAAACATTCGTAAGCACACACTGCCGAACACGCACACACACACACACACACACACACACACACACTGCCGAACACGCACACAGGCACGCACACAGAGACACACAATGCATCATGTATTATTGATAGAGGAAATCCCAGGCGTCTGATTGGACCTGCTCTCTGATTGGTCCTGCTCCCTGTTCGGACCTGCTCCCTGATTGGTCCTGCTCCCTGTTCGGACCTGCTCCCTGATTGGTCCTGCTCTCTGATTGGACCTGCTCTCTGATTGGACCTGCTTCCTGATTGGACCTGCTCACGTCTGTCTCGGAGGTATGCGGGTGTGTGTGTGTGTGTCACGGAGGTAAGCGGGGTGCTGTCACAGTTGATCTAGACACTTCCTCATTTCCCTCGCCGGAAGACGGCGGGACGTCACACTTTCATGTCTCACCTCCTGTTGATTGGAAAGGATGTTATTTCTGGCCCCTCCCTCTCCACCTCCCCCCTCCTCCCTCCTCTCTCCTCCTCACCAATTCGCCTCACCCCTCCTCTTCCTAGTTCCTTCATCTCACCCCTCCTCGCATCACCACTCTGCTTCGTTCTCCCCCTCCCCTCCTCCCCTCCCCCTCCCCCTCACCTCTACTCCCTCCTCCTCACCCATTCGCCTCACCACTCCTCTTCATTCTCCCCCCCACCTCACCCCTCCACCTCCTCAACTCACCCCCAGTGTCTGATTAGCATCATTCAGCTCACAGACATTCTATATTAAATGCTAATTCAGGAACAGGCAGACTGGTACTCTCCATCATTAGCCTTGTAGAAAACGCAGGCAGGCAGGAAATGCAATGCGACTGGAACCATTCACCCCGGCTGTCAATCACCAAAATGAAGTTCCTATTTCAGCATGGTTAATGATACACCACCTGAGAGATAGGGACAGAGACAGAGACAGAGACAGAGACAGGGACAGGGACAGGGACAGGGACAGAGTCAGGGACAGGGACAGAGACAGGGACAGAGACAGAGACAGACAGAGACAGAGACAGAGACAGGGACAGAGACAGAGAGAGAAAGAAAGAAAGAAAGAAAGAAAGAAAGAAAGAAAGAAAGAAAAGGGAGAGAGAGAGAGAGAGAGAGAGAGTGCAACCCTGCCTCACACAGGAAGTGGTGCAGGTCCTAATCCAGGAACTTGTCCTCTCCCGTCTGGACTACTGCAACTCTCTGTTGGCTGGACTCTCTATTTGTGTCATCAAACCCCTGCAACTAATCCAGAAGGCTGCAGCTCGCCTAGTGTTCAACCTTCCCAAGTTCTCCCATGTCACCCTGCTCCTCCCATGTCACCCTGCTCCTCCCATGTCACCCTGCTCCTCCACACACTCCACTGGCTTCCAGTCGAAGCTCACATCCACTACAAGACCATGGTGCTTACCTACGGAGCAGCAAGAGGAACTGCCCCTCTCTACCTTCAGGCTATGCTCAAACCCTAAACCTCAAGCCGAGCACTCCGTTCTGCCACCTCTGGTCTCTTGGCCCTCCCACGCCTACAGGAGGGCAGCTCCCGCTCAGCCAGGCCCAGTTCATCACATCTCAGTCCTGGCACCCCAATTGTGGAACCAGCTTCCGCCTGAAGCTAGGACAGCAGAGTCCCTGCCCATCTTCTGAAAGCATCTGAAACCCGACCTGTTCAAAGAGTATCTTAAATTATCCAACAGCACCGCTTCCTTTTGATAATAAACCATAACGCAAAATCTGCTGATTTCATTATTCAGTTGTGGTCTCTCTCTCACATCTCTCCGAAAGAAGACTAATTGCCTCTGCGATCTGGCTGAGTGTCAATAGGGCAATGCATGCACACTACTATAAATAACTCCATGGTAATAATACAGGATGGAGGGGGCCTCCTTTCAATCCGGGTCCTTCACCCAGACAGGTCCTTCACCCAGACAGGTCCTTTACCCAGACAGGTCCTTTACCCAGACAGGTCCTTTACCCAGACAGGTCCTTCACCCAGACAGGTCCTTCACCCAGACAGGTTCTTCACCCAGACAGGTACTTCACCCAGACAGGTCCTTCACCCAGGCAGGTCCTTCACCCAGACAGGTTCCTCACCCAGACAGGTTCCTCACCCAGACAGGTCCTTCACCCAGACAGGTCCTTCACCCAGACAGGTCCTTCACCCAGACAGGTCCATCACCCAGACAGGTCCTTTACCCAGACAGGTCCTTCACCCAGACAGGTCCTTTACCCAGACAGGTCCTTCACCCAGACAGGTCCTTCACCCAGACAGGTACTTCACCCAGACAGGTTCTTCACCCAGACAGGTTCTTCACCCAGGCAGGTAGTTCACCCAGGCAGGTCCTTCACCCAGGCAGGTCCTTCACCCAGGCAGGTCCTTCACCCAGACAGGTTCCTCACCCAGACAGGTCCTTCACCCAGACAGGTCCTTCACCCAGACAGGTTCTTCACCCAGGCAGGTTCCTCACCCAGACAGGTCCTTCACCCAGACAGGTCCTTCACCCAGGCAGGTCCTTCACCCAGGCAGGTACTTCACCCAGACAGGTCCTTCACCCAGACAGGTTCTTCACTCAGGCAGGTCCTTCACCCAGACAGGTTCCTCACCCAGACTGGTCCTTCACCCAGACAGGTCCTTCACCCAGACAGGTACTTCACCCAGACAGGTCCTTCACCCAGACAGGTTCTTCACTCAGGCAGGTCCTTCACCCAGACAGGTTCCTCACCCAGACTGGTCCTTCACCCAGACAGGTCCTTCACCCAGACAGGTCCTTCACCCAGACAGGTCCTTCACCCAGTAAGGGAATTCACCCCCGTAGTGGACAAAAATGAATGGCAAATTATTGGCATAGTACAAACCATGTACACATTGGTCATTACCACCCAAATCGGCGTTAATTCATGCAAAGTTTACTTCAAATGCCATATGGCTATTGCCAGTTGTAACACTTCAAAAATCCAACAGGTGGCGTGTGCGCTCCACCGTGGTTTTTCATATTGATATTGGACTCCAAGTCAACATCCAAAAGCCAAATTTTGAAAAAATTGATTTTTTGTCAAAAACTTATCACCCCTTAAAAAAGTGCTTTCTGGACCGTTTTTCAAAATTCTTTCGCTTTTTTTGTCAATTACACATGTGTAAGAACCTTATGAATATACTTTTGTCCAATTTTATTATCATTATTTTTTTATTTTTTTTACTTGCGCATTATTGCATGTGTTTTGTCCATCTGCAATATGATTTCATAGGAAGTCAGAAGTCAAAAGTCAATAATTGCAAAATTTCATAAAAAACTTCACACACCCCTAAAAAAGTGCTTTCTGGACCGTTTTTCGAAATTTTTTCGAATTTTGTGTCAATTACACACGTATAAGAACTGTATCAACATACTTTAGTCATATTTTATTATCATAATGTTTTTGTTTTTTTACTTGTGCATAAGGCATATGTTTTGTAGGGGCCAAATGTCATAAGAAATTTGACATGCTCAAAAATCCTTCAGAAATGCAAAATTGACTGGCCTGATGAACTCGGGATGGCCGGGCAGTGATTGTTGTTCCTTTCAATCACTCGTGGTGTTGATTTCATCATGTCCATTTGTTAATGTTTTCTCACTTTTGCAAAGTCACTGTGCATTTGCAATATGGTTAACAGGGCATTCACCATCACCAATTCGTCATGCTATAAAAATCATGCAGGAATGCCAAATTGACTGGCCCGATGAACTCGGGATGGCTGGGCAGTGATTCTGGTACCTCTCCATCGCTCGTTTGGGTTGATTTCAGAATGTCGCTTTTGGTGATGGTACCTCACTGTTAAAACATATTGCAAATGTTTTCTCACTTTTGCAAAGTCACTGAAAATTCGTGCAGGAATGCCAAATTGACTGGCCCGATGAAGTCGGGATGGCTTGGCAGTGATTCTGGTACCTCTCCATCGCTCGTTAGGGTTGATTCCAGAATGTCCATTTGGTGATGTTTCTCACTCTTTCAAAGTCGCTGTGCATTTGCCATATGGTTAACTGGGCATTCACCATCACCAATTTGTCATGCTATAAAAATCATGCAGGAATGCCAAATTGACTGGCCCGATGAACTCGGGATGGCTGGGCAGTGATTCTGGTACCTCTCCATCGCTCGTTTGGGTTGATTTCAGAATGTCGCTTTTGGTGATGGTACCTCACTGTTAAAACATATTGCAAATGTTTTCTCACTTTTGCAAAGTCACTGAAAATTCGTGCAGGAATGCCAAATTGACTGGCCCGATGAATTCGGGATGGCTCGGCAGTGATTCTGGTACCTCTCCATCGCTCTTTAGGGTTGATTTCAGAATGTCCATTTGGTAATGTTTTCTCACCCTTTCAAAGTCACTGTGCATTTGCCATATGGTTAACTGGGCAGTCACCATCACCAATTTGTCATGCCATAAAAATCATGCAGGAATGCCAAATTGACTGGCCCAATGACCTCAGGATGGCTGGGCAGTGATACTGGTACCTCTCCATTGCTTGTTATGGTTGATTTCAGAATGTCGCTTTTGGTGATGGTACCTCACCGCTTAAACATATTGCAAATGGACAAGAGTCACCTGCAAGTCACCGTCCATCAGTCAATTTGATATCATTCTGACACCAAACTGATACAAACTGACACCAAACCCACTTTTCCCAACTCGTTTAGGAGCCAAGTATCACATACTTCAGAGCTGGCCCAAAATTCACAAGGCCTTCGGTACAAAACATCAAAAAACCATAAAACACATAGTTACTTTCTAGCTGCGGGGCCAGTTCGGACATTATGTGTAGTCCTATGTGAGGCGACCCCGAATCCCGAGTTTCGGCCCGATAGGTCATTTGGTGTCCGAGTAAAAGCCTAATTGATGCTGAAAATCCACTTTTTTCCATGCCTTGCTACGGGGTCCTTGAATGAGCTATCGGACAGAGATGTTGGGTTCTGTCTCTATGGGCCGAGACGGTCACAATGCACCTAGTCTTGTGTCTCTGGGACATTTCTAAATGTCGCCATTTTCGTAATGGTCAAAATGAATTGAAGTCATTGCAAATGTTCGAGGCTGTTTCTCAGTCCGAGAACCTTCTCGAGCGCCGTAACTCACCACGCACTATCGACCTGAGGTCTAGAACAGGATTCTAAAGTTTCGGAACTCTAGGTCTGACGGTTCTTTTTTAGCTCAAACAAAGCTAACTATTGGAGGCACTGTCAGTCTCTACACACCCCAATACGTCCCTCCATCCAAGTTGTGTATCTGTGTGATTTATTTTTCCTTTGAATTTTTATGGGAAAAATGACTGATTTACAGTTCATGGGGGTTGTCTAATCACACATATGAAGTTTTGGACAGATCTGATTTTTTTAACCCTTCCAAACAGCCCCTGAGACACCAATTATGGCACTTCCGGTTGGCACAGGAAGCTATAAATACACACATGTCTTGATTGACATAGAAACCTACAGAATCCTGAGTTTTAATTCTTTAAGTTGAGAATTGACTGATCTACACAGGGTTGAATAATGCAGAGTCATTTTCACCTTTCGAGGTGATGTACATCCAAATACCTTTTGGGTCAATTTAACCACTTCCGGTTGCTCCAGGAAGCTTAGAATCGACACAGGTAGACCTCATAGTGGTCTGATGGAATGTCATAGAAGAGTGAGAGCTTTTCTTTGACATCTGTTGGGAGAAATGAGTGATTTTACAGTTCAGGAGGGTTGCCTAATCACATATGAAGTTTTGAAAAGATCTGACCTTTTTAACCCTTGGATACAGCCACTATGACACCATTTAAGGCACTTCCTGTTGGCACAGGAAGCTATAAATAAACTCATATCCTCATTGGGGTATGCCTTTACAGAATCCTGAGTTTTAAGTCTTTACGTTAAGAACTGAGTTATTTACGGAGGGTTTAGTGAGTGTGTGTTATTTCAGAAAATCATAGAAAATCACAGAAATGTCGCAGAGCTCCGCAGCACACTTTAAAAATATTTGTATGAACACCCTGCAACTGGATCTGTAACCGTTGAAAAAAAAAACACCTATATCTGAACATCACAGACTGGTCATCGTACGATTTCTCTTAAATGACGATAGATAAATGGCTGATTTTTTTTTTATTGACACCGGAGGCTCCTTGACTTTGACGTGAAGTGAAAAAATCATTTCTCTATTTTCATTTTGGACCTTTAATCCCAGAAATATGGCCATAACTCAAAAACCGTTGAGGCCTAGACGCCATCTTGTTCGGGGCCATCTGCCCATTATGCCAAACCTACGCTCATCGAAATATTTTCAGTTTTCGAGATATGGCCCGTCGTGATTCGGGATGTTTTGTCCAATAGCAATATGATTGCTTATGCCCTCTTGTGGGATCTTCCGGCATAGCGGAAAAATGGACCAAAATTTGATTATTTTATAAAACGAAAACCGAATGTCCGACAAAGTTCATTTGATGACTTCCCGGTAGGTCTGGCCCTGCCGCTCGGCCCGACGCCGTCCCCGAATTTTAAAAATGTTTTCGGACGTCTAGTAAGGGACCGTACGTTTCCAATATGGACTTTCTCACTAACCATACGGTGATTGTCAAAAAGTTCCCTTAAGGTATGGCAGGTCCTTCACCCAGGCAGGTCCTTCACCCAGACAGGTTCCTCACCCAGACAGGTCCTTCACCCAGACAGGTCCTTCACCCAGACAGGTTCTTCACCCAGACAGGTTCTTCACCCAGACAGGTTCCTCACCCAGACAGGTTCCTCACCCAGACAGGTTCCTCACCCAGACAGAGCTGAGTAGTTGAGCACGACATACAACAACCAGTATGAAATGTGAGTATATGCCTTTTACGTTATCAACTCAGCAACAACAAAAACGTCCTTTTTTCGGGACCCTGTCTTTCAAAGATATATCGTAAAAATACAAATAACTTCACAGATCTTCATTGCAAAGGGTTTAATTAAAGAAGACTCGAGGTATTGCTCGCCTGAGGTAGAGTACCGTATGATAAGCTGTAGACCACACTATCTACCAAGAGAGTTCTCATCTATATTATTCGTAGCCTTCTACTTCATATCCCAACCAGAAGCAATGGATTACAGGCAACATCCGCATCGAGCTAAAGGCTAGAGCTGCCGCTTTCAAGGAGCAGGAGACTAATCCGGATGCTTATAAGAAATCCTGCTATGCCCTCAGACGAACCATCAAACAAGCAAAGCGTCAATACAGGACTAAGATTGACTCCTACTACACCGGCTCTGACGCTCGTCTGATGTGGCAGAGCTTGAAAACTTTTATGGGAAATCCAGACACGAGATGCTGAGTGATGCAAGCTTTCCAGATGAGCTAAATGCCTTTTATACTCGCCGAGGCAAGCAACACTGAAGCATGCACAAGAGCACCAGCTGTTCTGGATATCTGTGTGATACTGCTCTTGGTAGCCGATGTGAACAAAACCTTTAAACAGGTCAACATTCACAAAGCCGCTGGGCCAGATAGATTGCCAGGACGTGCACTCAAAGCATCCGTGAAGCAACTGTCAAGTGTCTTCACTGACATTTTCAACCTCTCCCTGACTGAGTCTGTAATATCTACATGTTTCAAGCAGACCATCATAGTCCCTGTGCCCAAGGAAGCGAAGGTTACCTGCCTAAATTATTATCACCCCGTGGCACTCACGTCAGTAGCCATGAAGTGCTTTGAAAGGCTGGTCATGGTTCACATCAACAGCATCCTCCCGGGCACCCTAGACCCAATTCACATGCCGCCCCAACAGATGACGCAATCTCAATCGCACTTCACACTGCCCTTTCTTACCTGGATAAAAGGAACACCTATGTGAGAATGCTGTTCATTGACTACAGCTCAGTATTCACTGGAGCCCCTCAGGTGTGTGTACTTAGTCCCCTCCCATATTCCCTGTTCACCCACGACTGCGTGGCCAAACACGACACCAACACCAACATTAAGTTTGCTGACGACACAACAGTGGTAGGCCTGATCACCGACAACTATGAAACGGCCTATAGGGACGAGGTCAGAGACCTGGCCATGTGGTGCCAGGACAACAACCTCTCCCTCAATGTGAGCAAGACATTGCTGATCATGGACGACAGGAAAAGGTGGCCCAAACAGGCCCCCATTAATAACATTGACGGGGCTGAATGGAGCGGGTTGAGAGTTTCAAGCTCCTTGGTGTCCACATCACCATGAACTATCATGGTCCAAACACACACATGGGGCGTCAGGTAGCCTAGTAGTTAGTACGTTGGACAAGTAACCAAAAGTTTGCAAGATTGAATCCCCGAGCTGACAACTTAAAAATCTATTGTTCTGCCCCTGAACAAGGTAGTTAGGTTCCTAGGCCGTCATTGTCTAAGTCCAAGTCTAGGACCAAGAGGCTTCTCAACAGCATCTACCCCCCCAAGCCATTAGATTGCTGACCCCCCCTCCTTCTTGTACACTGCTGCTACTCGCTGTTTGTTTGTTACCTCTCCCCCACCTACATGTACAGATTACCTCTACTAACCTGTACCCCCGCACACTGACTCGGTACCGGTGCCCCTGTATATAACCTCCTTACTGTTATTCTCATTGTATTACTTTTTATTATTACTTTTTACTTTAACCTACGCGGTAAATATTTGCTTCTTCTTGAACTGCACTGTTGGTTAAGGGATTGTTAGTAAGCATTTCATGGTAAGGTCTACACTTGTTGTATTCAGCATTTCATGGTAAGGTCTACACTTGTTGTATTCAGCATTTCATGGTAAGGTCTACATTTGTTGTATTCAGCATTTCATGGTAAGGTCTACACTTGTTGTATTCAGCATTTCATGGTAAGGTCTACACTTGTTGTATTCAGCATTTCACGGTAGGGTCTACACTTGTTGTATTCAGCATTTCACAGTAAGGTCTACACTTGTTGTATTCAGCATTTCATGGTAAGGTCTACACTTGTTGTATTCAGCATTTCACGGTAGGGTCTACACTTGTTGTATTCAGCATTTCACGGTAGGGTCTACACTTGTTGTATTCAGCATTTCATGGTAAGGTCTACACTTGTTGTATTCAGCATTTCACGGTAGGGTCTACACTTGTTGTATTCAGCATTTCATGGTAAGGTCTACACTTGTTCTATTCAGCATTTCATGGAAAGGTCTACACTTGTTGTATTCAGCATTTCATGGTAAGGTCTACACTTGTTGTATTCAGCATTTCATGGTAAGGTCTACACTTGTTGTATTCAGCATTTCACGGTAGGGTCTACACTTGTTGTATTCAGCATTTCATGGTAAGGTCTACACTTGTTGTATTCAGCATTTCATGGTAAGGTCTACACTTGTTGTATTCAGCATTTCATGGTAAGGTCTACACTTGTTGTATTCAGCATTTCATGGTAAGGTCTACACTTGTTGTATTCAGCATTTCATGGTAAGGTCTACACTTGTTGTTTTCAGCATTTCATGGTAAGGTCTACACTTGTTATATTCAGCATTTCATGGTAAGGTCTACACTTGTTGTATTCTGCATTTCATGGTAAGGTCTACACTTGTTGTATTCAGCATTTCACGGTAGGGTCTACACTTGTTGTATTCAGCATTTCATGGTAAGGTCTACACTTGTTGTATTCAGCATTTCACGGTAGGGTCTACACTTGTTGTATTCAGCATTTCATGGTAAGGTCTACACTTGTTCTATTCAGCATTTCATGGAAAGGTCTACACTTGTTGTATTCAGCATTTCATGGTAAGGTTTACACTTGTTGTATTCAGCATTTTACAGTAGGGTCTACACTTGTTGTATTCTGCATTTCATGGTAAGGTCTACACTTGTTGTATTCAGCATTTCACGGTAGGGTCTACACTTGTTGTATTCAGCATTTCATGGTAAGGTCTACACTTGTTGTATTCAGCATTTCATGGAAAGGTCTACACTTGTTGTATTCAGCATTTCATGGTAAGGTTTACACTTGTTGTATTCAGCATTTTACAGTAGGGTCTACACTTGTTGTATTCTGCATTTCATGGTAAGGTCTACACTTGTTGTATTCAGCATTTCACGGTAGGGTCTACACTTGTTGTATTCAGCATTTCATGGTAAGGTCTACACTTGTTCTATTCAGCATTTCATGGAAAGGTCTACACTTGTTGTATTCAGCATTTCATGGTAAGGTTTACACTTGTTGTATTCAGCATTTTACAGTAGGGTCTACACTTGTTGTATTCTGCATTTCATGGTAAGGTCTACACTTGTTGTATTCAGCATTTCATGGTAGGGTCTACACTTGTTGTATTCAGCATTTCATGGTAAGGTCTACACTTGTTGTATTCAGCATTTCATGGAAAGGTCTACACTTGTTGTATTCAGCATTTCATGGTAAGGTTTACACTTGTTGTATTCAGCATTTTACAGTAGGGTCTACACTTGTTGTATTCTGCATTTCATGGTAAGGTCTACACTTGTTGTATTCAGCATTTCACGTAGGGTCTACACTTGTTGTATTCAGCATTTCATGGTAAGGTCTACACTTGTTGTATTCAGCATTTCATCGTAAGGTCTACACTTGTTGTATTCAGCATTTCATGGTAAGGTCTACACTTGTTGTATTCAGCATTTCATGGTAATGTCTACACTTGTTCTATTCAGCATTTCATGGAAAGGTCTACACTTGTTGTATTCAGCATTTCATGGTAAGGTTTACACTTGTTGTATTCAGCATTTTACAGTAGGGTCTACACTTGTTGTATTCTGCATTTCATGGTAAGGTCTACACTTGTTGTATTCAGCATTTCATGGTAGGGTCTACACTTGTTGTATTCAGCATTTCATGGTAAGGTCTACACTTGTTGTATTCAGCATTTCATGGAAAGGTCTACACTTGTTGTATTCAGCATTTCATGGTAAGGTTTACACTTGTTGTATTCAGCATTTTACAGTAGGGTCTACACTTGTTGTATTCTGCATTTCATGGTAAGGTCTACACTTGTTGTATTCAGCATTTCACGTAGGGTCTACACTTGTTGTATTCAGCATTTCATGGTAAGGTCTACACTTGTTGTATTCAGCATTTCATCGTAAGGTCTACACTTGTTGTATTCAGCATTTCATGGTAAGGTCTACACTTGTTGTATTCAGCATTTCATGGTAATGTCTACACTTGTTGTATTCAGCATTTCATGGTAAGGTCTACACTTGTTGTATTCAGCATTCCATGGTAGGGTCTACACTTGTTGTATTCAGCATTTCACGGTAAGGTCTACACTTGTTGTATTCAGCATTTCATGGTAAGGTCTACACTTGTTGTATTCAGCATTTCATGGTAGGGTCTACACTTGTTGTATTCAGCATTTCATGGTAAGGTCTACACTTGTTGTATTCAGCATTTCATGGTAAGGTCTACACTTGTTGTATTCAGCATTTCATATTAAGGTCTACACTTGTTGTATTCAGCATTTCATGGTAAGGTCTACACTTGTTGTATTCAGCATTTCACGGTAGGGTCTACACTTGTTGTATTCAGCATTTCATGGTAAGGTCTACACTTGTTGTATTCAGCATTTCATGGTAAGGTCTACACTTGTTGTATTCAGCATTTCATGGTAAGGTCTACACTTGTTGTATTCAGCATTTCATGGTAAGGTCTACACTTGTTGTATTCTGCATTTCATGGTAAGGTCTACACTTGTTGTATTCTGCATTTCATGGTAAGGTCTACACTTGTTGTATTCTGCATTTCATGGTAAGGTCTACACTTGTTGTATTCAGCATTTCATGGTAGGGTCTACACTTGTTGTATTCAGCATTTCATGGTAAGGTCTACACTTGTTGTATTCAGCATTTCATGGTAAGGTCTACACTTGTTGTATTCAGCATTTCATGGTAGGGTCTACACTTGTTGTATTCAGGATTTCGTGGTAAGGTCTACACTTGTTGTATTCTGCATTTCATGGTAAGGTCTACACTTGTTGTATTCAGCATTTCACAGTAGGGTCTACACGTGTTGTATTCAGCATTTCATGGTAAGGTCTACACTTGTTGTATTCAGCATTTCACGGTAGGGTCTACACTTGTTGTATTCAGCATTTCATGGTAAGTTCTACACTTGTTGTATTCAGCATTTCATGGTAAGATCTACACTTGTTGTATTCAGCATTTCATGGTAGGGTCTACACTTGTTGTATTCTGCATTTCATGGTAAGGTCTACACTTGTTGTATTCAGCATTTCATGGTAGGGTCTACGCTTGTTGTATTCAGCATTTCATGGTAAGGTCTACACTTGTTGTATTCAGCATTTCATGGTAGGGTCTACACTTGTTGTATTCTGCATTTCATGGTAAGGTCTACACTTGTTGTATTCAGCATTTCATGGTAAGGTCTACACTTGTTGTATTCAGCATTTCATGGTAAGGTCGACACTTGTTGTATTCAGCATTTCACGGTAGGGTCTACACTTGTTGTATTCTGCATTTCATGGTAAGGTCTACACTTGTTGTATTCAGCATTTCACGGTAGGGTCTACACTTGTTGTATTCAGCATTTCATGGTAAGGTCTACACTTGTTGTATTCAGCATTTCATGGTAAGGTCTACACTTGTTGTATTCAGCATTTCACGGTAGGGTCTACACTTGTTGTATTCAGCATTTCACGGTAGGGTCTACACTTGTTGTATTCAGCATTTCATGGAAAGGTCTACACTTGTTGTATTCAGCATTTCATGGTAAGGTCTACACTTGTTGTATTCAGCAGTTCACGGTGGGTCTACACTTGTTGTATTCAGCATTTCATGGTAAGGTCTACACTTGTTGTATTCAGCATTTCATGGTAAGGTCTACACTTGTTGTATTCAGCATTTCATGGTAAGGTCTACACTTGTTGTATTCAGCATTTCATGGTAAGGTCTACACTTGTTGTATTCAGCATTTCATGGTAAGGTCTACACTTGTTGTATTCAGCATTTCATGGTAAGGTCTACACTTGTTGTATTCAGCATTTCATGTTAGGGTCTACACTTGTTGTATTCAGCATTTCATGGTAAGGTCTACACTTGTTGTATTCTGCATTTCATGGTAAGGTCTACACTTGTTGTAATCAGCATTTCATGGTAAGGTCTACACTTGTTGTATTCAGCATTTCATGGTAAGATCTACACTTGTTGTATTCAGCATTTCACGGTAGGGTCTACACTTGTTGTATTCTGCATTTCATGGTAAGGTCTACACTTGTTGTATTCAGCATTTCACGATAGGGTCTACACTTGTTGTATTCAGCATTTCATGGTAAGGTCTACACTTGTTGTATTCAGCATTTCATGGTAAGGTCTACACTTGTTGTATTCAGCATTTCACGGTAGGGTCTACACTTTTTGTATTCAGCATTTCATGGTAAGGTCTACACTTGTTGTATTCAGCATTTTACGGTAGGGTCTACACTTGTTGTATTCAGCATTTCATGGTAAGGTCTACACTTGTTGTATTCAGCATTTCATGGTAAGGTCTACACTTGTTGTATTCAGCATTTCATGGTAAGGTCTACACTTGTTGTATTCAGCATTTCATGGTAAGGTCTACACTTGTTGTATTCAGCATTTCATGGTAAGGTCTACACTTGTTGTATTCAGCATTTCATGGTAAGGTCTACACTTGTTGTATTCAGCATTTCATGGTAAGGTCTACACTTGTATTCAGCATTTCATGGTAAGGTCTACACTTGTTGTATTCAGCATTTCACGGTAAGGTCTACACTTGTTGTATTCTGCATTTCATGGTAAGGTCTACACTTGTTGTATTCAGCATTTCACAGTAGGGTCTACACGTGTTGTATTCAGCATTTCATGGTAAGGTCTACACTTGTTGTATTCAGCATTTCACGGTAGGGTCTACACTTGTTGTATTCAGCATTTCATGGTAAGTTCTACACTTGTTGTATTCAGCATTTCATGGTAAGATCTACACTTGTTGTATTCAGCATTTCATGGTAGGGTCTACACTTGTTGTATTCTGCATTTCATGGTAAGGTCTACACTTGTTGTATTCAGCATTTCATGGTAGGGTCTACGCTTGTTGTATTCAGCATTTCATGGTAAGGTCTACACTTGTTGTATTCAGCATTTCATGGTAGGGTCTACACTTGTTGTATTCTGCATTTCATGGTAAGGTCTACACTTGTTGTATTCAGCATTTCATGGTAAGGTCTACACTTGTTGTATTCAGCATTTCATGGTAAGGTCGACACTTGTTGTATTCAGCATTTCACGGTAGGGTCTACACTTGTTGTATTCTGCATTTCATGGTAAGGTCTACACTTGTTGTATTCAGCATTTCACGGTAGGGTCTACACTTGTTGTATTCAGCATTTCATGGTAAGGTCTACACTTGTTGTATTCAGCATTTCATGGTAAGGTCTACACTTGTTGTATTCAGCATTTCACGGTAGGGTCTACACTTGTTGTATTCAGCATTTCACGGTAGGGTCTACACTTGTTGTATTCAGCATTTCATGGAAAGGTCTACACTTGTTGTATTCAGCATTTCATGGTAAGGTCTACACTTGTTGTATTCAGCAGTTCACGGTGGGTCTACACTTGTTGTATTCAGCATTTCATGGTAAGGTCTACACTTGTTGTATTCAGCATTTCATGGTAAGGTCTACACTTGTTGTATTCAGCATTTCATGGTAAGGTCTACACTTGTTGTATTCAGCATTTCATGGTAAGGTCTACACTTGTTGTATTCAGCATTTCATGGTAAGGTCTACACTTGTTGTATTCAGCATTTCATGGTAAGGTCTACACTTGTTGTATTCAGCATTTCATGTTAGGGTCTACACTTGTTGTATTCAGCATTTCATGGTAAGGTCTACACTTGTTGTATTCTGCATTTCATGGTAAGGTCTACACTTGTTGTAATCAGCATTTCATGGTAAGGTCTACACTTGTTGTATTCAGCATTTCATGGTAAGATCTACACTTGTTGTATTCAGCATTTCACGGTAGGGTCTACACTTGTTGTATTCTGCATTTCATGGTAAGGTCTACACTTGTTGTATTCAGCATTTCACGATAGGGTCTACACTTGTTGTATTCAGCATTTCATGGTAAGGTCTACACTTGTTGTATTCAGCATTTCATGGTAAGGTCTACACTTGTTGTATTCAGCATTTCACGGTAGGGTCTACACTTTTTGTATTCAGCATTTCATGGTAAGGTCTACACTTGTTGTATTCAGCATTTTACGGTAGGGTCTACACTTGTTGTATTCAGCATTTCATGGTAAGGTCTACACTTGTTGTATTCAGCATTTCATGGTAAGGTCTACACTTGTTGTATTCAGCATTTCATGGTAAGGTCTACACTTGTTGTATTCAGCATTTCATGGTAAGGTCTACACTTGTTGTATTCAGCATTTCATGGTAAGGTCTACACTTGTTGTATTCAGCATTTCATGGTAAGGTCTACACTTGTTGTATTCAGCATTTCATGGTAAGGTCTACACTTGTATTCAGCATTTCATGGTAAGGTCTACACTTGTTGTATTCAGCATTTCACGGTAAGGTCTACACTTGTTGTATTCGGCGCATGTGACTAATAAAGTTTGATTTGATTTTGTCGACCACACCTCCTCTGTCCGTATTGCTTAAATATGGTTCCATATATACAGTATTATGGTGATGTAGTTGTATATATACAGTATTATGGTGATATAGTTGTGTATATACAGTATTATGGTGATATAGTTGTGTATATACAGTATTATGGTGATGTAGTTGTATATATACAGTATTATGGTGATATAGTTGTGTATATACAGTATTATGGTGATATAGTTGTGTATATACAGTATTATGGTGATGTAGTTGTATATATACAGTATTATGGTGATATAGTTGTGTATATACAGTATTATTGTGATATAGTTGTGTATATACAGTATTATGGTGATGTAGTTGTATATATACAGTATTATGGTGATATAGTTGTATATATACAGTATTATAGTGATATAGTTGTATATATACAGTATTATGGTGATATAGTTGTATATGTACAGTGGGGCAAAAAGTATTTAGTCAGCCACCAATTGTGCAAATTCTCCCACTTAAAACTATGACAGACAAAATGAGAGAAGAAAATCCAGAAAATCACATTGTAGGATTTTTTATGAATTTATTTGCAAATTATGGTGGAAAATAAGTATTTGGTCAATAACAAAAGTTTCTCTCAATACTTTGTTGGCAATGACAGAGGTCAAACGTTTTCTGTGTCTTCACAATGACAGAGGTCAAACGTTTTCTGTGTCTTTACAATGACAGAGGTCAAACGTTTTCTGTGTCTTCACAATGACAGAGGTCAAACGTTTTCTGTGTCTTCACAATGACAGAGGTCAAACGTTTTCTGTAAGTCTCCACAATGACAGAGGTCAAACGTTTTCTGTAAGTCTCCACAATGACAGAGGTCAAACGTTTTCTGTAAGTCTTCACAATGACAGAGGTCAAACGTTTTCTGTAATTCTTCACAATGACAGAGGTTGACTAAATACTTGTTTGTACTGTATATATACACAGTACCAGTCAAAAGTTTGGACACACACCTAGTCATGCTAGTGATTTTCTTTATTTGTACTATTTTCTGCATTGTAGCATAATAGGGAAGGCTTCAAAACTATGTCAATACACTTATGGAATCATGTAGTAAGCAAAAAATAAATTAAAATATAGTTTACATTTTAGATTCTTAAAAGTAGCCACCTGCCTGCACACTGTTGACATTTGACTGGTACTGTACACACACACACACACACACACACACACACACACACACACACACACACACACACACACACACACACACACACACACACACACACACACACACACACACACACACACACACACACACACACACACACACAGTATTCACACTTCAGGTATTCTTCCGGTATTCTTCCAACCGGAATTGAAAATTAATAAATTTTTCCTCTTCATACAATAACAAATTGAAAACATTTTTTTTAAACATTTTTTTATGTATATTTGATATTTCTGTATTTCATTTTCAAACAATTTTCATTACAGGAATTTCATTACATTTCATTTTGTGTTGATGGCTGAGAAAAAATATTTGTCTCCACCATTTTACACACAATACCCCATAATGACATCACAATATCCCATAATGACAGCACAATACCCCATAATGACAGTGAAAACATTTTTGAAATATCTCATTTTCATAACAAAGTTCTAAAAAAATGTTTTCAATTTGTCATTAATGGGTATTGTGATGTCATGATGGGGTATTGTGATGTCATTATGGGGTATTGTGTGTAGATGGGTGAGCAAATTATAGTTGATACATTTTTAAATTCAGGCTGTAACTCAACATGTGGAATAAGTCAAGGGGTATGAATAGTTTCTGAAAGCGCTGTACTCATGCCATTGAGGGAACATTTGTTTGTCTCTTGGACCCTGTGGGTCTGGGCCAGCCTCCAGAGCCCTGACTTGAGAGAACTTTAGTCCACTCTTTCATTTGCACCTTCTCGCCACCACCAGACCTTTTCATCAGGAGACATTACCTGGAGGAACAACCAGCAGCTGTGCCTTTCACCTCCCAGCGTCTGTACAACACCAGCCCCCTCACTGCCCAACGCCTTCACACTTCCTCCACATTCAGCGGAGAGCTGGCTGTGTGATGGAGAAAAGAGAGAGAGTCAGAGAGACAGAGAGTCAGAGAGACAGGGAGTCAGAGAGTCAGAGAGACAGGGAGTCAGAGAGACAGGGAGTCAGAGAGACAGAGAGTCAGAGAGACAGAGAGTCAGAGAGACAGGGAGTCAGAGAGACAGGGAGTCAGAGAGACAGAGAGTCAGAGAGTCAGGGAGTCGGACTGGCACTTACCCAGGCAGAGCTGGCCCGGCATGATGGAGAGAGAAGTCAGAGAGACAGCGAGTCGGACTGGCACTTACCCAGGCAGAGCTGGCTGTGTGATGGAGAGAGAAGTCAGAGAGACAGCGAGTCAGAGCGACAGGGAGTCAGAGAGACAGAGAGTCAGAGAGACAGCGAGTCGGACTGGCACTTACCCAGGCAGAGCTGGCTGTGTGATGGAGAGAGAAGTCAGAGAGACAGCGAGTCGGACTGGCACTTACCCAGGCAGAGCTGGCTGTGTGATGGAGAGAGAAGTCAGAGAGACAGAGTCAGAGAGACAGCGAGTCGGACTGGCACTTACCCAGGCAGAGCTGGCCATGTGATGGACAGAAGCAGTCAGAGAGCAGTGCCTGTGGTCTGTGGACCCCATAGGCTGTTAAAACACAATCATTTCACATCAAAGCAATCAGCAGCCTAGCCAGCCCCAGACACAATTCTCACCCACTGAGCCGTGAGACGCAGAGCGCCATCAGCAGGCACACCCCCCCCCCCTTGTCTCGCTCCTACCACCTCGCACCTCGCTTATTCCAGCCTGTCACCAGCTGCTGCTACCCCCTGCCCTGCCCTGCCCCACGCACACACACACACACACACACACACACACCCTCTTGCCTTTCCTCCATGTACTGTACATTAGTGGCTAATTATAAACTCCTTCTGGAGGCCTGCACCTCCATGCTCCCCGCCCCATCAGCAGGTTCCTACATGCACGGAGAGGAGAGGAGAGGAGGGTGGAGTGATCCTGTCATCCCAGCCCCATGCTGACGTGACGGCTGCAAATTAGGTAAAGCCCTGGGTGCCTGCTGGGGAACTCTGAAGTGGTGTACACACACACACACTAGCACGCACGAACGCGCGCACACACACACACACACACGAGTAATGGAGTAAACTCAGTCCACAGCTAGCTTGAAATGCCACAGACGGAACCATCCAAGAGGTACCTATTTGGTGGCTCTAGCGTCGGTCATGATACCAGAATTTGGATGTCGATACTGATACCAGGATTAGTATCAAGACAGCCCGATATCATCCCGGTACGTATAAAGGGAGGACTTGGTGGACTGCATATTCTTCAGCTGAGGTTATATGATGTGTTTTCTACCACCTTGTGCTGGTGAAAAGGCACAGATGACAGATGGGTAGGATTCTCGTTGAGGTGGTTTAATAACACTGAAGATGCACAGACACGGAACAGAACAGGGTATATAGTATGGATGGGAGGAGGTACTTAGTGGCCTGGCACGGAACAGAACAGGGTATATAGTATAGATGGGCTGAGGTACTAGTGGCCTGGCACGGAACAGAACAGACCAGTGTATATAGTATAGATGGGCTGAGGTACTAGTGGCCTGGCAAGGAACAGACCAGGGTATATAGTATAGATGGGCTGAGGTACTTAGTGGCCTGGCACGGAACAGACCAGGGTATATAGTATAGATGGGCTGAGGTACTAGTGGCCTGGCACGGAACAGACCAGGGTATATAGTATAGATGGGCTGAGGTACTTAGTGGCCTGGCAAGGAACAGACCAGACCAGGGTATATAGTATGGATGGGAGGAGGTACTTAGTGGCCTGGCACGGAACAGAACAGACCAGGGTATATAGTACATATAGGCTGAGGTACTAGTGGCCTGGCACGGAACAGACCAGGGTATATAGTATAGATGGGCTGAGGTACTTAGTGGCCTGGCAAGGAACAGACCAGTGTATATAGTATAGATAGGCTGAGGTACTTAGTGGCCTGGCACAGAACAGAACAGGGTATATAGTATGGATGGGAGGAGGTACTTAGCGGCCTGGAACAGAACAGACCAGTGTATATAGTATAGATGGGCTGAGGTACTAGTGGCCTGGCACGGAACAGACCAGACCAGTGTATATAGTATGGATGGGAGGAGGTACTTAGCGGCCTGGAACAGAACAGACCAGTGTATATAGTATAGATGGGCTGAGGTACTAGTGGCCTGGCACGGAACAGAACAGGGTATATAGTATAGATGGGCTGAGGTACTTAGTGGCCTGGCACCGAACAGACCAGGGTATATAGTATAGATGGGAGGAGGAACTTAGTGGCCTGGCACCGAACAGACCAGGGTATATAGTATAGATGGGCTGAGACACTTAGTGGCCTGGCACGGAACAGACCAGGGTATATAGTACAGATAGGCTGAGGTACTTAGTGGCCTGGCATGGAACAGACCAGACCAGGGTATATAGTACAGATAGGCTGAGGTACTTAGTGGCCTGGCACGGAACAGAACAGACCAGGGTATATAGTACATATAGGCTGAGGTACTTAGTGGCCTGGCACGGAACAGAACAGACCAGGGTATATAGTATAGATAGGAGGAGGAACTTAGTGGCCTGGCACCGAACAGACCAGGGTATATAGTACAGATGGGCTGAGGTACTAGTGGCCTGGCACGGAACAGACCAGGGTATATAGTACAGATAGGCTGAGGTACTTAGTGGCCTGGCATGGAACAGACCAGGGTATATAGTATAGATGGGAGGAGGAACTTAGTGGCCTGGCACCGAACAGACCAGGGTATATAGTATGGATGGGAGGAGGTCCTTAGTGGCCTGGCACGGAACAGACCAGGGTATATAGTATGGATGGGAGGAGGTACTTAGTGGCCTGGCACGGAACAGACCAGGGTATATAGTATGGATGGGAGGAGGTACTTAGTGGCCTGGCACGGAACAGACCAGGGTATATAGTATGGATGGGAGGAGGTACTTAGTGGCCTGGCATGGAACAGACCAGGGTATATAGTATAGATGGGAGGAGGAACTTAGTGGCCTGGCACCGAACAGACCAGGGTATATAGTATGGATGGGAGGAGGTCCTTAGTGGCCTGGCACGGAACAGACCAGGGTATATAGTATGGATGGGAGGAGGTACTTAGTGGCCTGGCACGGAACAGACCAGGGTATATAGTATGGATGGGAGGAGGTACTTAGTGGCCTGGCAAGGAACAGACCAGTGTATATAGTATAGATAGGCTGAGGTACTTAGTGGCCTGGCACAGAACAGAACAGTGTATATAGTATGGATGGGAGGAGGTACTTAGTGGCCTGGCACGGAACAGACCAGGGTATATAGTATAGATGGGCTGAGGTACTTAGTGGCCTGGCAAGGAACAGACCAGTGTATATAGTATAGATAGGCTGAGGTACTTAGTGGCCTGGCACAGAACAGAACAGACCAGTGTATATAGTATGGATGGGAGGAGGTACTAGTGGCCTGGCACGGAACAGACCAGGGTATATAGTATGGATGGGAGGAGGTACTTAGCGGCCTGGAACAGAACAGACCAGGGTATATAGTATAGATGGGCTGAGGTACTAGTGGCCTGGCACGGAACAGAACAGACCAGTGTATATAGTATGGATGGGAGGAGGTACTTAGCGGCCTGGAACAGAACAGACCAGTGTATATAGTATAGATGGGCTGAGGTACTAGTGGCCTGGCACGGAACAGAACAGGGTATATAGTATAGATGGGCTGAGGTACTTAGTGGCCTGGAACGGAACAGACCAGGGTATATAGTATAGATGGGCTGAGGAACTTAGTGGCCTGGCACCGAACAGACCAGGGTATATAGTATAGATGGGAGGAGGAACTTAGTGGCCTGGCACCGAACAGACCAGGGTATATAGTATAGATGGGCTGAGACACTTAGTGGCCTGGCACGGAACAGACCAGGGTATATAGTACAGATAGGCTGAGGTACTTAGTGGCCTGGCATGGAACAGACCAGACCAGGGTATATAGTACAGATAGGCTGAGGTAGTTAGTGGCCTGGCACGGAACAGAACAGACCAGGGTATATAGTACAGATAGGCTGAGGTACTTAGTGGCCTGGCACGGAACAGAACAGACCAGGGTATATAGTATAGATAGGAGGAGGAACTTAGTGGCCTGGCACCGAACAGACCAGGGTATATAGTACAGATGGGCTGAGGTACTAGTGGCCTGGCACGGAACAGACCAGGGTATATAGTACAGATAGGCTGAGGTACTTAGTGGCCTGGCATGGAACAGACCAGGGTATATAGTATAGATGGGAGGAGGAACTTAGTGGCCTGGCACCGAACAGACCAGGGTATATAGTATAGATGGGCTGAGACACTTAGTGGCCTGGCACGGAACAGACCAGGGTATATAGTATGGATGGGAGGAGGTCCTTAGTGGCCTGGCACGGAACAGACCAGGGTATATAGTATGGATGGGAGGAGGTACTTACTGGCCTGGCACGGAACAGACCAGGGTATATAGTATGGATGGGAGGAGGTACTTAGTGGCCTGGCACGGAACAGACCAGGGTATATAGTATGGATGGGAGGAGGTACTTAGTGGCCTGGCACGGAACAGAACAGAACAGGGTACTGGATGTCAGAAGGTGAATTCACCAATTTGTAAGTCGCTCTGGATAAGAGCGTCTGCTAAATGACTTAAATGTAAATGTATATATGGGCTGAGGTACTAGTGGCCTGGCACGGAACAGACCAGGGTATATAGTATGGATGGGCTGAGGTACTTAGTGGCCTGGCACGGAACAGAACAGGGTATATAGTATGGATGGGCTGAGGTACTAGTTGCCTGGCACGGAACAGACCAGGGTGTATAGTATGGATGGGCTGAGGTACTAGTTGCCTGGCACGGAACAGACCAGGGTGTATAGTATGGATGGGCTGAGGTACTAGTTGCCTGGCACGGAACAGACCAGGGTGTATAGTATGGATGGGCTGAGGTACTTAGTGGCCTGGCACGGAACAGACTAGAACAGTCACAACCGGGCCATGATTTGGAGTCCCATAGGGCGGCTCACAATTGTCTGGGCTAGGCCGTCATTGTAAATGAGAATTTGTTCTTAACTGACTCGCATAGTTAAATAAAAGGTTAAATTAATCATTTAAAATGACATATTTAATCCAGTAGCTGGGAGAGATGCAGTACAGTTTAAGAGTATTTCTAGATGCAGGTGATGGATAGAAGACATGGAGGTGAATGATTGACAGTTGTTGACACTCCACTCATCTTGAATTGAGACCTTGCTGGCAATGTATATGGACTATGGTTGATCTAAAAGGAGACAGAGAAACAATAACAAGCCATACCATCAACATCCATAATAAATTGCAATATGCAAATACAATAACTGTCATAAAGCAGGCCAAGTTCACATAAGTACTGCAGTGCATCTCCTTCTCATGGACTGCACCAGATGTTCCACTTGCTGTGAGATGTTACCCCACTCTTCCACCAAGGCACCTGCAAGTTCTCAGACATTTCTGGGTGTGGCCCTAGTCCTCACCCTCTGATCCAACAGGTCCCAGACGTGCTCAATGGGATTAAGATCCGGGCTCTTCGCTGGCCATGGCAGAACACTGACATTCCTATCTTGTAGGAAATCATGCACAGAACGAGCAGTATGACTGGTGGCATTGTCATGCTGGAGGGTCATGTTGGGATGAGCCTACGGGAAGGGTACCACATGAGGCAAGAGGATGTCTTCCCTGTAACGCACAGCGTTGAGATTGCCTGCAATGACAACAAGCGCAGTCCGATGATGCTGTTACACACCGCCCCAGACCATGACGGACCCTCCACCTTCAAATTGATCCCGCTCCAGTGTAACGCTCATTCTTTCGACGATACACGCGAATCTAACCATCACCCCTGGTGAGACAAAACCGTGACTCGTTAGTGAAGAACACTTCTTGCCAGTCTTGTCTGGTCCAGCGACGGTGGATTTGTGCCCATAGGCGACATTGTTGCCGGTGATTTCTGGTGAGGACTTGTATTACAACAGGCCTACAAGCCCTCAGTCCAGCCTCTCTCAGCCTATTGCGGACTGTCTGAGCACTGATGGAGTGGTTGTGCGTTCCTGGTGTAAATCGGGCAGTTGTTGTTGCCATCCTGTACCTGTCCCGCAGGTGTGATATTCGGATGTACCGATCCTGTACGGTACGATCAGCTGTCCGTCCGGTCTCCCTGTAGCACTGTCTTAGGCGTCTCACAGTACAGACATTGCAATTTATTGCCCTGGCCCACATCTGCAGTCCTCATGCCTCCTTGCAGCATGGCTAAGTTATGCTCACTCAGACAAGCAGGGACCCTGGGCATCTTTCTATTGGTGTTTTTCAGAGTCAGTAGAAAGGCCTCTTTAGTGTCATAACTTTTCATAATTGTGACCTTAATTGCCTACCGTCTGTAAACAGTTCCGTCTGTAAGCTGTTAGTGTCTTAAGGACCGTTCCACAGGTGCAAGTTCATTCATTGTTTAAAGGTTTATTGAACAAGCATGGGGAACAGTGTTTAATAATAGACATCGCGCACCAGCTGTTATGGACGAATAGACACACACCCCCACCCCTCGTTTTACCAGAGGTAGCGTCTCTGTTCTGCCAGTGCGTGGAAAATCCCGCTAGCTCTATATTGTCCGTATCGTCGTTCAGCCACGTCTCGGTGAAACATAAGATGTTACAGTTTTTAATGTCTCGTTGGTAGGATAATCTTAGTGAAAGCAGTATATCGTCAGATTCGTTAAAGGAAAAAGTTTCTTCCAGTCCGTGGTAAATAATCGCTTTTCTGATGTCCAGAAGTTATTTCCAGAAGTCAAAAAAGAGACAAAAGAGAGACAATAGCAGCAACATTATGAACACAATAAAAAGAGACAGTACCAGCAACATTGAGTACACAATAAGTAAAAAGAATAAAAAATACAAAATAGCACAATTGGTTGGGAGAATGTAAAACATCTGCCATGTTCTTCGGCGTCTTCGGCGCCTCTTAACTACCGTGGGGCTTTTCTTCGTTTTTTTTCTTATTTGCAAAACATATCACAAACCCCCATGGTGCCTTATTGCTATTATAAACTGGTAACCAATGTAATTAGAGTAGTAAAAATAAATGTTTTGTCATAACCGTGTATACGGTCTGATATACCAGGAATGTCAGCAAATCAGCATTCAGGGCTTGACCCACCCAGTTTATAAACACCATTGTCACCATAATACTGTACATATATATATCACTATCACCAGAGGTGGATCAGAGAGTCACCAGCAGCAAGAACGACATCATTGATGTATACAGAGAAGAGAGTCGGCCCGAGAATTGAACCCTGTGGCACCCCCATAGAGACTGCCAGAGGTCTGGACAACAAGCCCTCCTATTTGACATACTCCTCTCTATGAGAGAAGTAGTTGGTAAACTAGGCGAGGCAATCATTTGAGAAACCAAGGCTGTCGAGTCTGCCATTAAGAATGTGGTGATTGACAGAGTCGAAAGCCTTGGTCAGGTCGATGAATACGGCTACACAGTAATGTCTCTTATCGATGGCGGTTATGATGTCGTTTGGCCAGCCGTAGAGAAATGCTTATTGAAATTCTCAATTATAGTGGATTTATCGGTGGTAACAGTTTTTCCTAGCCTTGAGTGTGGCTGAGATGCACCCATGACCAGCTCTGAAACCAGATTGCATAGCGGAGAAGATACGGTGGGATTCGAAATGGACTGTAATCTGTTTGTTGACTTGGCTTTCGTAGACCTTAGAACGACAGGGTAGGATAGATATAGGTCTGTAGCAGTTTTGGTCAAGAGTGTCACCCCCTTTGAAGAGGGTTTTGACCACGGCAGCTTTCCAATCTTTGGGAATCTCAGATGATACGAAAGAGAGGTTGAACAGACTAGTAATAGGATTTGCAACAATTTCGACAGATAATTTTAGAACGAGAGGGCTCAGATTGTCTAGCCAGTCTGATTTGTAGGGGTCCAAATTTTGCAGCTCTTTCAGAACATCAGCTATCTGGATTTGGGTGAAGGAGACATGGTGGGGGCTTTGGCGGGTTGCTGTGGAGGGTGCCGAGCAGTTGACCGGGGTAGGGGTAGCCAAGTGGAATGCATGGCCAGCCGTAGAGAAATGCTTATTAATATTCTCAATAATAGTGGATTTATCGGTGGTAACAGTGTTTCCTAGCCTCAGAGCAGTAGGCAGCTGGGAGGAGGTGCTCTTATTCTCCATGGACTTTACAGTGTCCCAGAACTTTTTTGAGTTTGTACTACAGAATGCAAATTTATGTTTGAAACAGCTTGCCTTAGATTTCCTAACTGCCTGTGTATATTTGTTCCTAACTTCCCTGAAAGGTTACATATCATGGGGGCTATTCGATGCTAATGCAGAACGCCACAGGATGTTTTTGTGCTGGTGAAGGGCAGACAGGTCTGGAGTGAACCAAGGGCTATATCTATTCCGAGTTCTACATTTTTTTGAACAGGGTGTGCTTATTTCAGATGGTGAGGAAGGCACTTTTAAAGAATAACCACGTATCCTCTACTGGCAGTTCTGTCTCTACAGTAGATTGTAACACCTCCCCTTTGGCAGTTCTATTTCTACAGTAGATTGTAGCACCTCCCCCTTTGGCAGTTCTATCTCTACAGTAGATTGTAGCACCGCCCCCTTTGGCAGTTCTATCTCTACAGTAGATTGTAACACCGCCCCCTTTGGCAGTTCTATCTTGGAGGAAAATGTTAAAGTTAAGGGATGGAGATGTCAGGGTTTTGGTGGTTCTCCTAAGCCAGGATTCAGACACGGCTAAGACTATCACCATGATACTGTATATATATATATATATGACTATCACTATAATACTGTATACATACCATTATATCATGATAGTACTGTATATATACCATTATATACCATTATATACTGTATATATATATATCACTATCACCATAATACGGTATATATATCACTATCACTATAATACTGTATATATATATACCATTATATCACCATAATACTGTATATATATCACTATCACCATAATACGGTATGCATATATCACTATCACCATAATACGGTATGTATATATCACTATCACCATAATACTGTATATATATCACTATCACCATAATACGGTATGTATATTTCACTATCACCATAATACGGTATGTATATATCACTATCACCATAATACTGTATATATACCATGATAGCACCATAATACTGTCTGTATATATATATATATATATCATCCTCATCATCACCATCATCCTCATCATCACCATCATCGTCATCATCATTATCATCCTCATCATCACCATCATCATTATCATCGTCATCATCACACCCCTGTTTATTCGGACCGATCCCACTCAGGATGACTGTTGAGCTTTCTTCTCCACAACCTTCCAACCAATATTAAAATCCACTCCTCAAGAAACACAGACCAGAGTCCATGTCACAAGAAATAAGGCAATTGCACATGTCAAGTCGATCAATAAAGATTTAATTAAGTAGAGCTTCTGACTGGGGTGGTGGTGAAGGTCCAGGGTTGGGGGAGGAGGGTGGAGGGGGAGGTGTAGTGTTGAGTTGGGGCCAGAGAGACCAGACATACTGAAGCATTGTCTATTAAAACCATTTCATAAATATCTGTAAGGGGGTAGGTACTGGCAGCAGAGAAGTTAGATGCAGGAGAGAAAACTGTGTTTCCAGCGGAGCAAATTATTAAACGAAAACTCACCGAGTAACAACAAATATAACAAAGGGGTACGCCTGGACAAACGTGCACAAAAACTTACAAATAACAATCACCGACAAACACATGAGGGGGAACAGAGGGTTAAATACACAACATGTAATTGATTAGATTGGAACCAGGTGCGATACAAGACAAGACGAAACCAATGGAAAATGAAAAGAGGATCAGCGATATCAGTTCCCGCTCAGCCCAGTCAAAACTGTTCACTGCTCTGGCCCCCCAATGGTGGAACAAACTCCCTCACGACGCCAGGACAGCGGAGTCAATCACCACCTTCCGGAGACACCTGAAACCCCACCTCTTCAAGGAATACCTAGGATAGGATAAAGTAATCCTTCTCACCCCCCCCTTAAATGATTTAGATGCACTATTGTAAAGTGGCTGTTCCACTGGATGTCAGAAGGTGAATTCACCAATTTGTAAGTCGCTCTGGATAAGAGCGTCTGCTAAATGACTTAAATGTAATGTTTTTAGCAGCTACTATCTTGTCTCATCGTTACAACTCCCATATGGGCTCGGGAGAGGCGAACGTTGAAAGTCATGCGTCCTCCGATACACAACCCAAACAAGCCACACTGCTTCTTAACACAGCGCACATCCAACCCGGAAGCCAGCCGCACCAATGTGTCGGAGGAAACACCGTGCAGCTGGCAACCTTGGTTAGCGTGCACTGCGCCCGGCCCGCCACAGGAGTTGCTGGTGTGCGATGAGACAAGGATTTCCCTACCGGCCAAAACCTCCCTAACCCGGACGACGCCAGGCCGACCCAGAGAACCCAGAGTCTCTGGTGACACAGCTGGCGCTGCAGTACAGCGCCCTTAACCACTGCGCCACCCGGCAGGCTGTGAGAGATTGTTTGTTGTATTGTGGTCCATATTGTGTGGCCGTGTTATGTTTGAAATTTTGAGTTAAGTCTTTTACAAAAAGAGAAACCCGAACACTGCTCTTGCTAACGTCCACTTATTTCATTCAAGCTTACGTGTGGGCCTCCTGGCCTTTAGTCAGAGATTTTTGATGAAGTGCTCTTATCTCTTTTTCTTCCCTGAAAGTCCAACTGAAAGAAGCTGTCAAATTCAAATTGCTGAGTGGGAGACATGGAGCGGTAGACTCCATACTGTGGTCATTATAAATTAGCAGAGAGCTGTGGAAGACAACACCCTGTGTAGACTCCATACTGTGGTCTTTATAAAGTAGTAGTGTTCAGGTTTCTCTGTAGAAAACAACAAAGTAGTAGTGTTCAAGTTTCTCTGTAGAAAACAACACCCTGTGTAGACTCCATACTGTGGTCATTATAAATTAGCAGAGAGCTGTGGAAGACAACACCCTGTGTAGACTCCATACTGTAGTCTTTATAAAGTAGCAGTGTTCAGGTTTCTCTGTGGAAGACAACACCCTGTGTAGACTCCATACTGTGGTCTTTATAAAGTAGTAGTGTTCAGGTTTCTCTGTAGAAAACAACAAAGTAGTAGTGTTCAAGTTTCTCTGTAGAAAACAACACCCTGTGTAGA
Organism: Oncorhynchus masou masou; assembly: GCF_036934945.1. NCBI lineage: Eukaryota > Metazoa > Chordata > Actinopteri > Salmoniformes > Salmonidae > Oncorhynchus > Oncorhynchus masou. Next base: position 173,807 of record NW_027001823.1, read on the forward strand.
CTCCATACTGTGGTCATTATAAATTAGCAGAGAGCTGTGGAAGACAACACCCTGTGTAGACTCCATACTGTAGTCTTTATAAAGTAGCAGTGTTCAGGTTTCTCTGTGGAAGACAACACCCTGTGTAGACTCCATACTGTGGTCTTTATAAAGTAGTAGTGTTCAGGTTTCTCTGTAGAAAACAACAAAGTAGTAGTGTTCAAGTTTCTCTGTAGAAAACAACACCCTGTGTAGACTCCATACTGTGGTCATTATAAATTAGCAGAGAGCTGTGGAAGACAACACCCTGTGTAGACTCCATACTGTAGTCTTTATAAAGTAGCAGTGTTCAGCTTTCTCTGTGGAAGACAACACCCTGTGTAGACTCCATACTGTGGTCTTTACACACACACACACACACACACACACACACACACTACAGCCTAGTTGACATCCCAGTATATGTGGTCACATTTCACTCCTAAACGTTCACACAGTTTATATCCATACTGTCGTCTGTGTGTGAGTGTCTGTCTGAGCTAAGCAGGATGCTGTCTGGTAAGTGGTTTTATAAGAACTGCTAGTCAACCATTAATGCCTCTATAAACGCTGCATCAGTCAGAGCACTCAAACACCAGAATGGACCTTAATAAATGGTGGAGGTTATTGGACAAAGAACCACAAGTAGGTATTTTACTGTACTGCGCAATGAGAGAGGCAGAGGGGTAGAGAGAGACAGTGGGGGAGACAGAGACAGGGGGAGAGAGACAGTGGGGGAGACAGAGACAGAGGGGGAGAGAAGGGGGGGGCGAGAGAGATAGTGGGGGAGACAGAGACAGAGGGGGGGCGAGAGAGACAGTGGGGGAGACAGAGACAGGGGGGAGAGAGACAGTGGGGGAGACAGAGACAGAGGGGGGGAGAGAAGGGGGGGCAAGAGAGATAGTGGGGGAGACAGAGACAGAGGGGGGGGGGGGAGAAGGGGGGCGAGAGAGACAGTGGGGGAGACAGAGACAGGGGGGGGGGGAGAAGGGGGGAGCGAGAGAGACAGTGGGGGAGACAGAGACAGAGGGGGGAGAGAAAGAGGGGGAGAGCAAGAGAGACAGTGGGGGAGACAGAGACAGAGGAGGGGGAGAAAAAGAGGGGGGCAAGAGAGACAGTGGGGGAGACAGTGACAGAGGGGGGGGAGAAGAGGGGGGGAGCGAGAGAGACAGTAGGGGAGACAGAGACAGAGGGGGGGGAGAAGGGGGAGGAGAGCGAGAGAGACAGAACTCTTTCATAGCATCTTCCCCAATATGTGCAACCAAGAACTGATCACCCCAATCCAGAACAGTGGAGACAAATTTGACCCCAATATCTAACGTGGAATGTGCAATAACAGCAACCTTGAGAAAATCCATTATCATTAACAGCAGACTGGTACATCTCCTCAGTGAAAACAATGTACTGAACAAATGTCAAATTGTCTTTTTACCAAATTATATCGTACGACAGACCACGTATTCACACTGCACACCATAATTAACAAACAAACAAAGTCTTCTCATGATTTGTTGATTTCAAGAAAATCCTACCGACTCAATGTGGCATGAGGGTCTGCTATACAAATTGATGGAAAGTGGTGTTGGAAGAAAATCATATAACATTATAAAATCCATGTACACAAACAACAGGTGTGCGGTTAAAATGCATGCAGAACTCTGCAAAAATATCCTCTGTGTACAACGCAGAACAACTGTAACGGGCGCGTACTGGTGGCAGAGAAGACAGGTGCAGGAGAGCGAAAACTGATTTACAACGGTGTCGTTTAATCAACATAAACCAGCGTCAACAGAACAATACAATACAACACAACACAACACACCACACCACACCACACCACACCACCACTCAATCCAATCCAATCCAATCCAATGCAATGCAATGCAATGCAATGCAATGCAATGCCATACCATACCATACAATACAATACAATACAATACATGGGTCAAACAAACCCGGTAATACCAGCATACCGTGCACAAGCAGTACAAGAAACAATTATGGACAAGGACATGGGGGGAACAGAGGGTTAAATACACAACATGTAATTGATGGAATTGGAACCCGGTGTGATGGAAGACAAGACAAAACAAATGGAAAGTGGATCGGCGATGGCTAGAAGGTCAGTGACGTCGACCGCCGAACGCCGCCCGAACAAGGAGAGGGACCAACTTCGGCGGAAGTCGTATCAACAAGAAATAATGCATGCAGAGCAGAATTAGGCCGATACCCACTAATTATCAAAATCCAGAAAAGAGATGTTAAATTCGACAACCACCTAAAAGGAAGAGATTCCCAAACCTTCCTCTGCCGCCATCACCTACAGAGAGATGAACCTGGAGAAGAGTCCCCTAAGCAAGCTGGTCCTGGGGCTCTTTTCACAACACAAACACACCCCACAGAGCCCCAGGACAGCAACACAATTAGACCCAACCAAATCATGAGAAAACAAAAACATAATTATTTCCAATGTGTCAAGCTATTTAAAAAAAATAACAGAGCAAACTAGAATGCTATTTGGCCCAAAACAGAGAGTACACAGTGGCAGAATACCTGACCATTATTAGTGGCCCAAACTTAAGGAAATCTTTGACTATGTACAGATTCAGTGAGCATAGCCTTGCTATTGAGAAAGGCAGCCATAGGCAGACCTGGCTCTCAAGAGAAGACAGGCTATGTTCACACTGCCCACAAAATGAGGTGGAAACTGAGCTGCACTTACTAACCCCCTGCAAAATGTATGACCATATTATAGACACATATTTCCCTCAGATCAAACAGACCCACAAAGAATTAGAAAACAAATCCTATTTTGATAAACTCCCATATCTACTGGGTGAAATTCCAGTGTGCCATCAAAGCAGCAAGATTTGTGACATGTTGCCACAAGAACAGGGCAACCAGTGAAGAACAAACACGATTGTAAATACAACCTATATTTATGTTTAATTATTTTCCCTTTTCTACTATAACCATTTGTAAATCGTTACAACACTATATATACATAATATGACATTTGTAATGTCTTTATTCTTTTGGAACTTCTGCGAGTGTAATGTTTACTGTTCATTGTTTAATTCACTTTGGTTATTATCTACTTCACTTGCTTTGGCAAGGTTAACATATGTTTCACATGCCAATAAACACCCTTGAATTGAATTGAATTGTGCGGCAGAGAAAGAGAGAGGGCAGAGAGAGGGGGGGAAGAGAGAGCGAAAGAGGGCCAGAGAGGGCCAGAGAGGGCCAGAGAGGGCCAGAGAGCGAGAAAGGGGATGGGCAGAGAGCGAGAGACAGAGAGAAAGTGGGTGTGCAGAGAGTGAGAGAGAGGGGGACGGAGAGAGCAGGAGAGGGGGACAGAGAGTGAGAGAGAGGGGACAGAGAGAGAAAGTGGGTGGGCATAGAGCGAGAGAGAGGGGGACAGAGAGGGCCCGAGAGCGAGAAAGGGGATGGGCATAGAGCGAGAGAGAGAGAGAAAGTGGGTGGGCAGAGAGTGAGAGAGAGGGGGACAGAGAGAGCAAGAGGGGCAGAAAGAGAGATACTATACAGATCTCAAATTCAAATGTGCTTCTTAAACTCTTCAACAATATCAGCAGCTCTGGCATCTTCCCTAAACTTTCACACAGTTTATACCCATGCTGTCGTCTGTGTGTGAGTGTCTGTCTGAGCTAAGCAGGATGCTGTCTGGTAAGTGGTTTTATAAGAACTGCTAGTCAACCATTAATGCCTCTATAAACGCTGCATCAGTCAGAGCACTCAAACACCAGAATGGACCTTAAATGGTGGAGGTTATTGGACAAAGAACCACAAGTAGGTATTTTACTGTACTGCGCAATGAGAGAGGAGAGGGATAGAGAGAGAGCGATAGAGAGAGGGGCAAAGAGAAAGAGAGAGAGTGGGGGTTGGCAGAGAGAGCGGGACAGAGAGCGAGAGGGACAGAGAGCGAGACAGAGGGGCAGAGAGTGAGACAGAGGGGCAGTGAGCGAGACAGAGGGGCAGAGAGCGAGACAGATTTGCAGAGAGCGAGACAGATGGGCAGAGAGTGAGACAGAGGGGCAGAGAGCGAGACAGAGGGGCAGAGAGCGAGGCAGAGGGGCAGAGAGCGAGACAGAGGGGCAGAGAGCGAGACAGAGGGGCAGAGAGTGAGATAGAGGGGCAGAGGGTGAGACAGACGGACAGAGAGCGAGACAGAGGGGCAGAGGGCGAGACAGAGGGGCAGAGGGCGAGACAGAGGGGCAGAGGGTGAGACAGAGGGGCAGAGAGTGAGACAGACGGACAGAGAGCGAGACAGACAGACAGAGAGCGAGACAGACAGACAGAGAGCGAGACAGACAGACAGAGAGCGAGACAGAGGGACAGAGAGCGAGACAGAGGGGCAGAGAGCGAGACAGAGGGACAGAGAGCAAGACAGAGGGACAGAGAGCAAGACAGAGGGACAGAGAGCGAGACAAAGGGGCAGAGAGCGAGACAGAGGGGCAGAGAGCGAGACAGAGGGGCAGAGAGCAAGACAGAGGGACAGAGAGCGAGACAGAGGGGCAGAGAGCGAGACAGAGGGACAGAGATCAAGACAGAGGGACAGAGAGTGAGACAGAGGGGCAGAGAGCGAGACAGAGGGGCAGAGAGCGAGACAGAGGGACAGAGAGCAAGACAGAGGGACAGAGAGCAAGACAGAGGGGCAGAGAGCGAGACAGAGGGACAGAGAGCGAGACAGAGGGACAGAGAGCGAGACAGAGGGACAGAGAGCGAGACAGAGGGGCAGAGAGCGAGACAGAGGGACAGAGAGTGAGAGTGAGACAGAGGGACAGAGAGCGAGACAGAGGGCAGAGAGTGAGACTGAGGGACAGAGAGCGAGACAGAGGGACAGAGAGTGAGACAGAGGGAGGCAGAAAGACAGAGATATACAGACCACAAATTAAAATTGACCATTCTTAAACATTACTTCTCCATTATTTGTAACCAAGGTCTGATATACACAATCCACAAAAGTGGAGACAAATTTCGACCCCAATAATTACAGTGTAATATGCATCAGCAGACAAATCCAGTACCATCAACAGCAGACTAATGTACTGATCAAATGTCAAATTGGTTTCTTACCAAAATACAGTTTGACACCCCACGAATTAACCCTGCACACTCTAATTGACGAACAAACATATATGGGGCGGCAGGGTAGCCTAGTGGTTAGAGCGTTGGACTAGTAACTGGAAGGTTGCAAGTTCAAACCCCCGAGCTGACAAGGTACAAATCTGTCGTTCTGCCCCTGAACAGGCAGTTAACCCACTGTTCCTAGGCCGTCATTGAAAATAAGAATTTGTTATATGAGTTGATGGAAAGTGGTATTGGGAGCATACGACATTCTAAAATCCATGTACACAAACAACAATTTTGAAAATTAAAATTGGCAAAAACACACATTTCTTCCCACAGAGCCGTGGGGTGAGACAGGGATGCAGCTTAAGCCCCACCCTCTTCAACATATATAAATCAATTGGTGAGGGCACTAGAACAGTCTGCAGCACCCGGCGTCACACTACTAGAATCTGAAGTCAAATGTCTACTGTTTGCTGATGATCTGGTGCTTCTGTCACCAACCAAGGAGGGCCTACAGCAGCACCTAGATCTTCTGCATAGATTCTGCCAGACCTGGGCCCTGACAGTAAATCTCAGGAAGACAAAAATAATGGTCTTCCTAAAAAGGTCCAGTTGCCAGGACCACAAATACAAATTCCATCTAGACACCATTGCCCTTGACTACACAAAAAACTATATATACCTTGGCCTGAACATCAACACCACAGATAACTTCCAAAAAGTTGTGAACGAGCTGGGAGACAAGACGACAAGGCAAGAAGGGCCTTCTATGCCATCGAATAGAATATAAAAATCGACGTACCACTTCGCATCAATTAGGATTTGGCTAAAAATACTTCAATCAGTTATCGAACCCATTTCCCTTTATGGTTGTGAGGTGTGGGGTCCGCTCACCAACCAAGAATTTACAAAATGGGACAAACACCCAATTGAGACTCTGCATGCAGAATTCTGTATAAATATACTTTGTGTACAATGCAAAACCCCCCAAAAAGGTGCCCACACATTCCAACACAATGCCCTTACCTACAGAGAGGTTAACCTAGCTGGTTCTGAGGCTCTGTTCACAAATACCAACAGACCTCCCAGGAAAACATTTAGATCCAATCAAATGATGAACTAGAAAGATTTATTTAACACACTGGAAAGATAATTTCAAAGGCTAATTGATCATTAGAAAACCATTTTGCAATGATGTTAGCACAGCTGAAATCTGTTGTACTGATTAAAGAATCAATAGAACTGTCCTTCTTTAGACTAGTTGAGTATCTGGAGCATCAGCATTTGTGGGTTCGATTACAGGCTCAAAATAACCCGAAACAAAGACCTTTCTTCTGAAACTCATCAATCTATTCTTGTTCTGAGAAATGAAGGCTATCCCATGCGAGAAATTGCCAAGAAACTGAAGATCTCGTACAACGCTGTGTCCAACTTCCTTCACAGAACTCCGGGATGCTGGCCTTCTCAGCAGAGTTCCCTCTGTCAAGTGTCTGTGTTCTTTTGCCCATCTTAATCTTTGATTTTTATTGGCAAGTCTGAGATATGGCTTTTTCTTTGCATCCCAGAGTCCTTTTAAAATGATAAACTTGGATTTACGTGCCATTGGAACACAGGAGTGATGGTTGCTGATAATGGGCCTATGTAGATATTCCATAAAAAATCCGTCGTTTTCAGCTACAACATTTCATCATTTGCAACTTTAACAATGTCTACAATGTTTTTCTGATCAATTTGATGTTATTTTAATGGACAGAAAATGTGCTTTTCTTTCAGTTTCCCTTTAATATTTAAACTATTCACACATTGTTACACTCTACAATAATAGAACATTTGACCCCCTGCATATCTCCTCCGTTGTTTACCATCAGCTTTTCCTCTGCTTTTTCTCTTCTGTCTCTGTCAAGAGAGAGACAGAGAGAGAGAGACAGAGAGAGAGAGACAGAGAGAGAGAGACAGAGAGAGAGAGACAGAGAGAGAGAGAGAGAGACAGAGACAGAGAGAGACAGAGAGAGAGAGAGACAGAGAGAGACAGAGTGAGAGAAAGAGAGACAGAGAGGGACAGAGAGAGAGAGACAGAGAGAGAGAGAGAGGGATACACAGACAGAGAGAGACACACCGAGAGAGACACACATACAAACAGAGAGAGAGAGACACAGAGAGAGAGAGAGACACACATACAAACAGAGAGAGAGAGAAAGAGAGACAGACAGAGTGGTAGGGTTGACCGATTTTAACAGCTGCTGGGTGATGCACTTAGAAAGTAATTTTGTTAAACTTGAATTGATCGTTCGATTTCCACCTCCACACTCTCTCTCTGCTGCCGTTCACTGTGATGTAGAGGTTACCAGACCTGGACTAGGGCATGGCTAACCCTGGCGATCCATTCAATCTGATCTTAGTGTTTCTATTAGAGTCTTTTAATCTCCACTAGGGTAATTCAGGCTCCCAAGTAGCGCAGTGGTCTGAGGCACTGAATCTCAGTGATAGAGGCATCACAACAGACCCTGGTTCGATTCCAGGCCATGATTGAGAGTCCCATAAGGCGACGACCAATTGGCATCGTCCGGGTTTGAGTTTGTCCCTGGGTCTGCCGTGATTGTAAATGACAATTTGTTCTTAACTGACTTGCCTAGTTTAATAAATGTTAAGAGGGCCTTTTGACTGGGTTTTAATTTAATTAATTACTTAAAAATCATACAATGTGATTTTCTGGATTTTTGTTTTAGATTCCATCTCTCACAGTTGAAGTGTACCTATGATAAAAGATTACAGACCTCTACATGCTTTTTAAGTAGGCAAACCTGCAAGATCGGCAGTGTATCCAATACTTGTTCTCCCCACTGTATATTGGTGAACTTTAAAAAAATCTACAAACAATGTATTCCTCTGCATTTTTTCATTGAGCACTTATCTTCATGCATCTGGCCTGCGGGGGGGGGGTACTAGTAACCCTAACCTAGTTACCTGTAAATACTTACCCTAATCCTTAACAAAGGGAATTTGTAAAATCCTGAAGAGACCCTGAAGGTAGTGTGTGACAATTTGTTGATTGGGTTGTTGTTGCATATACAGCATATATGGGTGACAGGTAGTCTAGTGGTTCGAGCAGGTAGCCTAGTGGTTAGAGACAGGTAGCCTAGTGGTTAGAGACAGGTAGCCTAGTGGTTAGTGACAGGTAGCCTAGTGGTTAGAGACAGGTAGCCTAGTGGTTAGAGACAGGTAGTCTAGTGGTTAGAGACAGGTAGCCTAGTGGTTAGTGACAGGTAGCCTAGTGGTTAGAGACAGGTAGCCTAGTGGTTAGTGACAGGTAGCCTAGTGGTAAGAGACAGGTAGCCTAGTGGTAAGAGACAGGTAGCCTAGTGGTTAGAGACAGGTAGCCTAGTGGTTAGTGACAGGTAGCCTAGTGGTTAGAGACAGGTAGCCTAGTGGTTAGAGACAGGTAGCCTGGTGGTTAGAGACAGGTAGCCTAGTGGTTAGAGCAGGTAGCCTAGTGGTTAGAGACAGGTAGCCTGGTGGTTAGAGACAGGTAGCCTAGTGGTTAGAGACAGGTAGCCTGGTGGTTAGAGACAGGTAGCTTAGTGGTTAGAGCAGGTAGCCTAGTGGTTAGAGACAGGTAGCCTGGTGGTTAGAGACAGGTAGCCTAGTGGTTAGAGACAGGTAGCCTAGTGGTTAGAGACAGGTAGCCTAGTGGTTAGAGACATGTAGCCTAGTGGTTAGAGCAGGTAGCCTAGTGGTTAGAGACAGGTAGCCTAGTGGTTAGAGACAGGTAGCCTAGTGGTTAGTGACAGGTAGCCTAGTGGTTAGTGACAGGTAGCCTAGTGGTTAGAGACAGGTAGCCTAGTGGTTAGAGACAGGTAGCCTAGTGGTAAGAGACAGGTAGCCTAGTGGTAAGAGACAGGTAGCCTAGTGGTTAGAGACAGGTAGCCTAGTGGTTAGTGACAGGTAGCCTAGTGGTTAGAGACAGGTAGCCTAGTGGTTAGAGACAGGTAGCCTGGTAAATGTAAAAATGTAATGTAAAATGTGGTTAGAGACAGGTAGCCTAGTGGTTAGAGCAGGTAGCCTAGTGGTTAGAGACAGGTAGCCTAGTGGTTAGAGCAGGTAGCCTAATGGTTAGAGATAGGTAGCCTAGTGGTTAGAGACAGGTAGCCTAGTGGTTAGTGACAGGTAGCCTAGTGGTTAGAGACAGGTAGCCTAGTGGTTAGAGACAGGTAGCCTAGTGGTTAGAGACAGGTAGCCTAGTGGTAAGAGACAGGTAGCCTAGTGGTAAGAGACAGGTAGCCAACAAAGCCTCCTTCACTCAAGCCGCCAAACTTACCCTAGTAAAACTGACTATCCTACCGATCCTCGACTTCGGCGATGTCATCTACAAAATAACTCTCTACTCAGCAAACTGGATGCAGTTTATCACAGTGCCATCCGTTTTGTCACTAAAGCACCTTATACCACCCACTGCGAACTGTATGCTCTAGTTGGCTGGCCCTCGCTACATATTCGTCGCCAGACCCACTGGCTCCAGGTCATCTACAAGTCCTTGCTAGGTAAAGCTCCGCCTTATCTCAGTTCACTGGTCACGAAGGCAACACCCACACGTAGCACACGCTCCAGCAGGTGTATCTCACTGATCATCCCTAAAGCCAACACCTCATTTGGCCGCCTTTCGTTCCAGTTCTCTGCTGCCTGTGACTGGAACGAATTGCAAAAATCGCTGAAGTTGGAGACTTTTATCTCCCTCACCAACTTCAAACATCTGCTATCTGAGCAGCTAACCGATCACTGAAGCTGTACACAGTCTATCGGTAAATAGCCCACCCATTTTTACCCACCTCATCCCCATACTGTTTTTATTTATTTACTTCTCTGCTCTTTTGCACATCAATATCTCTACCTGTACATGACTATCTGATAATTTATCACTCCAGTGTTAATCTGCAAAATTGTAATTATTCGCCCACCTCCTCACGCCTTTTGCACACAATGTATATAGACGCTCTTTTTTTCTACTGTGTTATTGACTTGTTAATTGTTTACTCCATGTGTAACTCTGTGTTGTCTGTTCACACTGCTATGCTTTGAGTATCTCAGCTGCCTACAACCCTGTTCAAATCAAATCAAATTGTATTTGTCACATACACATGGTTAGCAGATGTTAATGCGAGTGTAGCGAAATGCTTGTGCTTCTAGTTCCGACAATGCAGTAATAACCAACAAGTAATCTAGCTAACAATTCCAAAACTACTACCTTACAGACACAAGTGTAAGGGGATAAAGAATATGTACATGAAGATATATGAATGAGTGATGGTACAGAGCGGCATAGGCAAGATACAGTAGATGGTATTGAGTACAGTATATACATTTGTTGGAGGAAATTATAGTTGAAATTATTAATTATGTATACATTTCTATTAGAACCATTACGTTTTAATACTATTATGTTATGGTATGAAATGTATGGGTTTTTGGTTAAACTAGGACTGAAAATGTAGGTAAAACGAATTAATTGTCTGTACCTTGCGGGTTTAAGGGAGAAGGAGGCTATATCTTTTCAGACAGATAAGAATGTTCTTTGATGTTCCATTAGTGGAGGAGAGTGTCTTTTAGACAGATTGGAATGTTTGCTTTATGAGGGGAGTAGGAGACAATCTCCAGACCTGAAGACACTGCGCTATTGTGTGGATCGGAGAGAGTGTGAGAACTGATGACGTCATTTTTTCTCTGTTACCTGACTTTTAAGACCGGGGTTCTGTCCATTCTTATAAAAAATATTGGGTCTTACAATCCCTTAGAATGCATTGACAGAGTATTTAATCATGATTGGGAAACAATACAGAGGAAATTAGAATTTCTTTAACAATTGGTCCTTCGAGCTGGATCTAAATACCCCTCCCTATTATCTGGAGGTAGTACGCCGAAAACTGTGCACGGATGAGTTTTGACTCATTTTACTAAAGACCTGACCTCCGAATTGAGGTTAAAATTACAGACCTGCGTATTACCACAGATTACAGGAAATGTGACAGATTCAAACGAACAGTGCTTTTCCCAGTCGGCAGCAGGTCAGTAGCTTTTCTTCTCGATTCTGGGGGGATTTGAGTACTTTGATTGATGTTCTAAAATTTTCAGAATTCATCAATAATGGGAGCTTTGCTATTCCCACAGGGTTTTGTATAACTGATATACACTGGGTATATTCCATAGATAAGTAACGGTAAGGATGTTTAGAAATTCCTCAAAAGAAGTGGCGTAAACTAGCGGGAGATTACCGTTATAGGAGAACAAAGAGAATGGAAGGGAGGCGTCCAAAATCTGACTCAGACAAAGGACCTGAATGGAAGCTGATGTTATGAATATAGCCAGGAAGGGTTTTAAATTAGGACGATTTTCTGGGAATTCCCGGTGTCAAAGTTTTGTGACTACGGACAATTATAATAATATAATTATTAGCGGGGAAACACAATCATTTTAATAACGGAACACCAAGGTACAGTATTTCAGCTTTGAAACCGATAGACTAAAATTGATTTTAGATTGTAATTCACCTATTTGCATGTTTTGCCTGAAAAATACAGTCGCCAGTGTTAGTATAAAATATAAACTGAAACGTTAAAATGTGTTTTAGATAGAATCGAAAAAAAGAAGGCATTAAAAATAATGGCGAGGCAATCTCGAGGTAATACGCTATTTTGCCCAAAATGATCTGGAGGAATTTATTAGGACAGTATTGAGAAAAGTGGATAAGGAGAGTCAAAAGAGAAAGAGAAGATGTTTTAATTGTAACGAAATTGGATATTTCGCCTGGGAGTGAAACACTCCCTGCAAAAGACGTCACCACCAATATTGTAATTTAACTGAGGGGAAGGTCAGAGGCGACAATCGGGTAAAGAAAAATAAGGGTCAGATACAAAGAGAGCGAGATTAATGAGAAGCCTAATTGAGGGAATACTTTGGGCGTTTAAATTAGGGCTATTTTCTGTTGTCCAGATGCCGGAGTAACAAATACAGATAACTGTAAAATGGGTCTATTTGCGGAGAATCTCAGTCAGTTCCATACCATTAGTGGTGAGCGTAGCAGTCTTACGAACTACAGTCCAGGGTTCGGTTCCCAGCCGAGGCGTTAACTAAAAAGAAATATATATATATATATTGTGGCAAACCTCTTCAAGGTTAGGAGCGTTTGTCACAAACTAAGTGGCAAACTGTCACCAAATCACTCAAGAATGAGAGGTCTTTCGAACAGGACAGTACCTGTGTGTCTGTTTCTCCGTCCTGGTCCACCCAGGCCGTAGGCGAGGTCAAGGATAGCAGGGTTCGGTACATGAATCAGGTTCTCGGTAGGTCCAGGTCCAAACGCCAACAGGTAAGTCCAAAACAGTCCAACTCATACACGGTAAATCCAGCCAATCTCTATTGTCTCTTTCTCTATTGTTCATAGATCCTTCCAGCACTCTCTTCTTCTCTTCCTGGTTTTTCTTGACCCTTTATCTGTGGGTTGGCTCCACCTTCTGAGGGTTCCCCTTGCTTCTGGGACTTGTAGTTTTGTTGGTCGGCCATTTTGTGATCTGTAGTTCTGACAGGGGTGGCCATGATCGGGCAGAGCCCGTTTATTAGTTCTGCTCTCACATATCTGCCATTTACCACTCGACCCCCTTCTTTGCCACACATCTCTCCCCCTAGATCCGACCCCCTAGGTCGGGCTACCGCAGCAAAATATGCGTGCATGCGGGATAACCCATCCACGTTTCCCATTTCCTTCCCTGCTCTGTGTTTCAAGTCAAAATGAAATGGTTGGAGACTCAAAAACCACCGCATCACCCAAGCGTTCTTCTCTTTAGCCCTCTGCATCCAGGTGAGTGGGGCATGGTCAGGTAGTATTTCAGGCTTTCTAGAGCCCACTTTACTGCCAGTGCCTCTTTCTCAACGACTGAGTAGTTGGTTTCCCGTGGTTCCAGCTTCCTGCTTAAAAACAGGATGGGGTGTTCCACCCCTTCTACCTCTTGGGATAGCACTGCTCCCAAGCCGACCTCTGAGGCATCCGTCTGAACCATAAACTCTCTCTCAAAGTCTGGTACCTCCAGCACTGGATTACAGCAGAGAGCCTCCTGTAATGTCCTAAATGCATTGGTGGCCCTTTCATCCCATTTGACCATGTTTGGCCCTCTGGCTCTAGTCATGTCGGTAAGTGGGGCGGCCACTGTGGCATAACTTGGGATGAACTTCCGGTAGTAACCCGTCAGCCCTAGGAAGGCTCGAACCTGCTTCTTATTTACTGGTTTCGGCCATTCTCTAATTGCCTTCACCTTCTTATGTTGGGGTTTGATTAACCCTCTTCCCACAGTGTATCCCAGATACTCTGTTTCCTCTAACCCCACATAACACTTGGCAGGGTTTGCCGTGAGCCCTGCCTTTCTAAGGGCGTCTAACACTGCCTGTACCCGGGGTAAGTGGGATTCCCAATCTGGGCTGTAGATCCCCACGTCATCTAAATAAGCTGCGGCATATGCTTTGTGCAGTTTTAGGACTTTGTCCATGAGCCGTTGAAAGGTGGCTGGGGCCCCGTGTAAGCCGTATGGTATGACGGTGTATTGAAACAAACCGTCAGGTGTTGCAAAGGCTGTCTTTTCTTTGGCCCTGGGGGTCAGAGGAATTTGCCAGTACCCTTTTGTCAGATCAAGAGTCGTAATGTACCGAGCATTACCAATTTTCTCCAGTAGTTCATCTACTCGGGGCATGGGGTAGGCATCAAACTTGGAGATTTCATTTACCTTCCGAAAGTCGTTACAGAACCACAAAGACCCATCGGGATTGGAGACCATCACAATTGGGATAGACCACTCACTATGTGACTCTTCGATCACTCCAGCTGTCAACATTTTCTCCGCCTCTGCTCTAATCGCGGCCCGTCGAGCCTCGGGTACCCGATATGGCCTCATACTCACTTTTCTCCCTGGTAGGGAAACGATATCATGAGCCGTAACCTCAGTTCGGCCAGGTACCTCTGAAAACACATCTCTGTTCTTCTGGATCAGGGTCTTTACTTCCTGTACCTGTGCTGGGGACAGAGTGGGTGAGATATTTACTTTGGCTGTCTCCTGAGTGTGTGTGGAGTATGTGACCATTAGTGTTTCTCTCTCTCTCCATGATTTTAACAGATTTATGTGATAAATCTGTTCCTGGGGCCGTCGTCCTGGCTGTCGGATCCGATAATTGACTTCTCCTATTCTCTCCAGTACTTCATATGGTCCTTTCCATGTGGGCAGTAGTTTACACTCTACCGTGGGGATCAGCACTAACACCTTAACTCCCAGTTGAAATTCCCTCAGGGTAGCCTGCCGGTTATAAGTGTGCCGCTGGTGCTCCTGTGCTTGTCTCATGTGCTCTCTGACGATGGGCATGACTGTGGCTATATTGTCTTGCATTGCCGTGACATGCTCTATGACACTAATATACGGGGTGGATTGGTGCTCCCAGGTTTCCCGGGCGATGTCTAAGATTCCCCGGGGATGCCTCCCATATACCAGCTCAAAGGGAGAAAACCCCAGCAAGGCTTGAGGAACCTCTCTAATGGCAAACAACAGATACGGCAACATGCAATCCCAGTTCTTCCCATCCTTATCGATTACCTTCCTGAGCATTGACTTCAGGGCCCGGTTGAATCTCTCGACCAGCCCGTCCGTCTGAGGATGGTAAACCGATGTCCTCAACTGTTTCACCTGCCACAGTTTACAAAGGCCGCCATAATTCGGGACATAAAGGGGGTCCCCTGGTCGGTAAGGATCTCCTTTGGAACCCCTACCCTGGTGAACAAGAGCACTAATTCCTTTGCAATATTCTTGGAAGCCATCGTCCGAAGGGGATTGGCTTCTGGGTAGCGAGTGGCATAATCTAGAATGACCAGAATGTATTGGTGCCCTCTGGCGGATTTGGGTAGTGGGCCCACTAAATCCATCGCTATCATCTCAAATGGTGTTTCGATTATGGGGAGTGGCACTAACGGGCTTCTAACAGCTGGTCGGGGAGCTGTTAAATGGCACTCCGGGCACTCTCCACAATGCCGAGCCACTTCAGCTTGAATTCCTGGCCAGTAAAACCTCCTTAAAATCCGGTCTCGGGTTTTATCGATACCAAGGTGTCCACCCAGGATGTGCCAATGAGCTAGATCCAGTACTGTCCTCCGGTACCGGGTGGGAACCAACAACTGTTCCACCACATCAACCCCTATTTTCGAGTCTCTGTACACCAAACCCTTTTTCATGATGAAGTGGGGAAAAATATTAGGCATCATACCAACATTTATGGGAGTACCATCTACGACCTGCACATCTGCTCTGGCTTGCTGCAGGGTTGGATCCTGGTTTTGGGCCGTCCCAAAATTAGTCAAGGAACCTGCCAGGTCTGCGGGTTCTAGATCGTCGTCCTCTGGATTCAGACCGACCCCAGCCCCACTAGTACCGGGCTGTTCGTTATCAGCGAGGTTTGCCACTTCATCCTCCTCCTCCCCTACTAGCACTTGTGATGTAGTCCCCTGGGAGACCTCTTTTCCTGGCTTTGGTTGAAGGCCCCATGCTTCTTCCTGCTTGGTCAGGGTTGTTGGCTTCTCAAATATGCCATTCTTGTGGCCTAACCGCAAAGTTAGGAAAGTCTCTACCCAATATTACATCATATGGCATCTTTGGGACCACACCGACCTCATAATCCAGCAGACCGTCCTCTGTTTGTATGCTCACTAAGGCCGTGGGGTACAGACGGGTATCCCCATGAATGCATGTAACACTGATATCCTGTCTTGTATCCAGTTTATGATTCAGCACTAGGCTTGCAACGACCAGGGTTAGCATACTGCCGGAATCCAGCAGTGCTTCAACCTCTTTCCCTTCAAACTTCACCCTGCACATATGTTTGTTTCTTGATCTTTCAAGTACAGTGGTTACAACAGGACATGCATACCGTATATCATCTTCATTTTCACCGAGGTTACATTGCATTGGCTCTTCTTTAATAGGGCAGTAGGCTGCAATATGTCCTGGTTGATTACAATTGTAACAGATAATAGGGGTTCGGGGGGTAGACCCCCTCGACACCCAGTCCCGGTTTCCGTTTTTTCCCTTAGTGTCTCGGCCTGATTCTGATTCTTTCCTCATGGCCCCACGCTGCTCTCTTCCCCCTCTATATGCTGGGACAGCCTTACCCTGTCTGCTGGTTTGCCTGGGGAACGGGAATCTTTCCTCCTGTGCCTGCTCAGCTGTTCCTGCCATACAATACCGTTCAACCAGGCCCACGAGATGGTCGGCGGAAAGTACCTCGTTCTGGCCAACCCATCGTCTCACTTCTTGGGGTAGACCTCGCTGAAACTGGTTGAGTACGATGGTCTCGACGATCTCGGCAGATGACCGGGTCTCTGGTCGCAACCATTTCCGTGCCAGGTGAATCAAGTCGAACATCTGTGTTCGTGGGGGTTGTCCCGGTCGGTAGGACCACTGGTGGAAGTGGTGTGCCCTCACGGTATTGGTCACTCCCAGTCTAGTCAGGATCTCTCCCTTTAGTTTATCATAATCCTGTGCATCTTTCAACTCCAGGTTGAAATACGCTTTTTGAGCGTCCCCTGCCAGGTATGGTGCCAGAAGCCCTGCCCATTCTTCTTTTGGCCACTTCTCCCTCTCTGCCGTCCTTTCGAAGGTGGTAAGATATGCTTCCACATCATCTTGCACTGTCATTTTTTGAAGAAAATGATTGGCCCTCCTCTGGGTATTTGCAGCTGGTAATTGAGCCCCAATTTGGTCTGCTAGAACCTTTAGGGCTTCTCTTAACTCCTGGGTGTTTCTCTCTTGGTCTTCTCTGAGCAGCTGGTCGGTGCTGGACCTGTAACGTGTCCTGATACATTCGCATTGCATCCTGATGAGCTATTTGTTGAGCTCTAGTTGCCTCTTGTTGGGCGGCCGCCGCTTGTAACAGGGCCTGTATGGCTCCCTCCATACTCATTTTCCTGAGAAACTGTACTAACCAAACAGAGCCACAAAAAAACCTGACTCCCCTTTGGAGTGCTAACTGAACATTTTTCATTTTCTTCTACCTAACCAGTGGTATGGTTAGTCCATGCCCGCATCCTCCACCACGTGTGGCATACCTCTTCAAGGTTAGGAGCGTTTGTCACAAACTAAGTGGTAAACTGTCACCAAATCACCCAAGAATGAGAGTTCTTTCGAACAGGACAGTACCTGTGTGTTTGTTTCTCCGTCCTGGTCCACCCAGGCCGTGGCGAGGTCAAGGATAGCAGGGTTCGGTACACGAATCGGGTTCTCGGTAGGTCCAGGTCCAAATGCCAACAGGTAAGTCCAAAACAGTCCAACTCATACACGGTAAATCCAGCCAATCTCTATTGTCTCTTTCTCTATTGTTCATAGATCCTTCCAGCACTCTCTTCTTCTCTTCCTGGTTTTTCTTGACCCTTTATCTGTGGGTTGGCTCCACCTTCTGAGGGTTCCCTTTGCTTCTGGGACTTGTAGTTTTGGTGGTCGGCCATTTTGTGATCTGTAGTTCTGACAGGGGTGGCCATTTTAGTGATCGGGCAGAGCCCGTTTATTAGTTCTGCTCTCACATATCTGCCATTTACCACTCGACCCCCTTCTTTGCCACAATATATGAATTTTTGGTTGTAATTAAACTAATTGTTTTGCAGAGAAAGTTATAGTCACTAGTATTGGTATAAGATATAAACTGAACGTTTTAAATGGTTTGTTTGGTTCAAATTGAAAGACGAACTCATTCAACTTAAAATAAGAATGAAGCGAATTTTGATGCAAGACGATGTCTGTTCACTAAATGATCTGTTGGGAATAATATATTGGGAATAGAGTCGTAATTAAAATTTTAAATCAAAGACGGGACAGTAACTTAAATCAAATGAATTCTGAATAATAACGTAGAAACAATTACGATAGATTTGTGCCCATCGAAATGTTCTTATAAAATTAGCGAATTGGGAGGTGAGAGATGTTGATTGATGGTGTAAACTATAATTCAGGATTCAACAGATGTGATAAATTAGGTTTTGTTTATCGAACCCGAAATACTGTGGCTGCAGACAGCCAACAATTATTTACAATTCATTGAAAAAACGTTGCGAATTGAGTCAAGGTTGAGCGCTTGTTGATGACGTCACTCGCAAAGCACTTTTGGTCGCCACGGAAATTACGTTGTGACTTGGGGTAACGGAGAAAATTGTTTGTCTGTTAGAAGGAACATGGGTGCATTAGTTTCGAGTAACTTTTGAGAAGTTGATAAAAAATTTAAAATACATTTTTAACAGTAATTTGAGAAATTGCCAGGATAGTCAGGAAAGATACTAAAAACAGCTGATACGTTAGGTCATCATACGATTTGTGGTGTTGGTTTGGATTGAATTAGGCTATGGGAGAGAGAGACTGGATGTCTGAATCGTAAAACATTGTGGTCATGGATTCCGATGGTTGTGATTCCAGGTTCGATTGTTTATGTAACACCAGTGAATTTGAGCACTGTTTGCAATGTGTGGAGCCATGTTAGGGTAATTAATGTTGAAAAGCAGCCTCTATAGTAAAACATAATTGCACATGTTTTTCGGGAAACGAGCTAGGTTGAATTTGGTTATTTGAGCTTTTCCCTTGATACGTAGACATATGTAATAGGGGCAAGTTGGTTTTCTGGAGGAACACGCAGATGGTGTTTTTTTTATCGAGATGTAAACGTGAGTCTCTGAGTAATTTTGTCATCTGAAGCATTATAGTAGTGAGTTTTTGCTGATAAAAGTGGTTTGTTTATTTGGTTACTGAAGATTGGTTATTCTAGGAGTTGATTTAACTTAGTTAAACATTGTGTTCTGGCGTGTTTAGGTAGTATTCTTTATTCCGGGACGGATGGGAGTTACCTAAAATAAGTAAATTAAAGGAGCCATGGGAGAATGCGAATGCATATTTATTAAATATCGGGGTTTAAATTACAGATTTCTTACACTGAG
Source organism: Oncorhynchus masou masou (assembly GCF_036934945.1). NCBI lineage: Eukaryota > Metazoa > Chordata > Actinopteri > Salmoniformes > Salmonidae > Oncorhynchus > Oncorhynchus masou. The sequence goes on from NW_027001823.1 coordinate 192,906, forward strand.
AAATGTACGACATTTGCAGCAGAGGGAAAAAGTAATACATTGGATAATAATGTTATCGGGTTAATTGTATCTAAGGGTAGCATGTTCATTTAAGTAATCATATACATTGACGTTGTTTAAAACTTATGATTAATGATTTGAGTTAAAGGGGAATTATCATTAGGTTTAGTTTATAGTTCACTTATTGAGTTTCTGAATCGAAGTAGCATAGTGAATGCTAGTTAGGCGTGTTGTGTCTCACTTTTAGAAGTCTCCTGGGATTATAATTTCGGGGAGAGTGGGGTAGAGAGCGGCCATAAACCAAATTGAAAAAGGTCTGCAAATATATACACATAAAACAATTGTTAGAACTATTTGTTTTAGTGCAAAGGTATTTTAAAGAGGCACACACACATATGGAACTTTATGAGTTTTTATTTTCTGAGTTTTAATTACACAAGTGAATTAATTGATTTTAAGGACAAAGGGTTATTTAATATATCTAATGTAGTATGGAACATTACTAAACAAGGGTGGAATGACCTATTGACCTTATCATGACTATTTTTTGAGGTCTGATCGGCCTCAGGGAGAGTCATTTGTATAATGAATGTGGTCATATTGAGTTATTAGTTTTAAGGTAAATTCATTATAATGGAGTTTTGGTTAGGGGTTTAGAATTATTGTTTGAATCACTGGAGAGAAAGTGTTTCAGGATTTTGATTTACAATATTAGCTATGAAGTTTTTGAATGGGTTATTATTGATTTGGTATTATAACAGAGAAAAAAAATAATATTTATTTTGAGGTTTGGATAGGAGATATATTAAGCCAATAGGGCAGGGAATTACATAGAAAAATATATTTCAGTTCTTAGGGGTGATAAATAACTGTAGATAAGGTATTCCACACTTTGCAGCATATATTATTTTGTTTGGTTATTATGAGTTTTTTAAATAGTATTACATTTAACAAGAACATAGGACATCTGTGATGATTTAGGATTAAGCTAGATTGATTAAGGAAATGTAAGGACTTTAGAGATTGCCACTCATAGACATGTTTTTTTCTAAAATCAATGATTTTAGATAAGTCAAACAGTTAGAAGCTTAGTGGTATTTGAGAGATATGAGAGAAAGGGGTTACGGTTTAAATTGGTAAATATATATATTTAGGAAAGTATAT
>NW_027001824.1:0-7045 GCF_036934945.1 Oncorhynchus masou masou
AGATTGGAAAGCTGCCGCGGTCATCCCCCTCTTTACCTTAGACCCAAACTGTTATAAACCTATATCCATCTGCCCTGCCTTTCTAAAATCTTTGAAAGCAAAGTTAATAAACAGATCACCATCCATTTCGAATCCCACTGTACCTTCTCCACTTTGCAATCTGGTTTCCGAGCAAGTAAAACTAAGTGCATGCTCTTCAATCGATTGCTACCTGCACCCTCCCGCCCGACTAGCATCACTACTCTGGACGGTTCTGACCTAGAATATATGGACAACTACAAATGCCTATGTGTCTGGTTAGACTGCAAACTCTCCTTCCAGACTCACATTAAGCATCTCCAATCCAAATTAAATCAAGAATCGGCTTCCTATTCCTATAACAAAGCCTTCACTCATGCCGTCAAACATTCACTCGTAAAGGGGATGTTTTATCTCCCTCTCTAACTTTAAGCATAAGCTGTCAGAGCAGCTTACCGATCACTGTACCTGTACACAGCTAATCTGTAAATAGCACACCTGACTACCTCATCCCCATATTATTACTTAGCCTCTTGCTGTTTTGCACCCCAGTATCTCTACTTGCACAGCATCATCTGCACATCTATCACTTCAGTGTTAATGCTAAGTTGTAATTATTTTCATCTCTATGGCCTATTTATTACCTACCTCCCTACTCTTCTACATTTGCACACACTGTACATAGATTCTTTTCTATTTTTATTTTATTTTGTGTTATTGACTGTACGTTTGTTTATGTGTAACTCTGTGTTGATTGTTTTTGTCACTGCTAGGTGCTTGATCTTGTGGCAGGTTGCAGTTGTAAATGAGAACTTGTTCTCAACTGGCCTACCTGGTTAAATAAAGGGGTGAAATAAATAAATACAATTAAAAAAAGGGCAAATGATGCCTCATGCTTACATGATTGAAAATCAGTATCTATATCACTTTTAGTTTACATCTATGTGATAATAGATTGGCTAACCAAATACTCTCTCTATTCATTTTTGTTTAGGTATTTTGTAAATCAGTGGTCTGTACTCTCTTGGTACCTTAACTTGTGTTCTCTTGCTGTTTTCCTTTTCATAGTAATCCCAACTATGCTCCAATTTTGTTACCCACTGTCAGCTTATAAAGTTAACTGAAAATGTGGAAGTACCGTAACTATTTTTTAATTTGACGAGGTTACAATCGTCTACAACATGGTTTCTACTTTGAGGGTGTTTTCACATAGTCCTCTTTAAAGTGAACTCTTGGATAAGCTAAATAACTCAGTTATCTTTGTATTCACACTGCCCCTGCCTTTAAAATGAGAACTCAACTACTTTGACAGTTCACGTCACCTATTCTGTGATCCGAGTCCCTTTGCATTGAAATTGATATGTTTCAAAGGAACCAATAACTTTTCTAACATTCACTCAATGCACTCAGGGTGTTGTCGGACAGTTATCGGACAGCCTACATACATATTGGAAGCTAATAGATTGCATTTAGTTAAAAGATTAGACAATCAATTTTATCAGAAGCTACTATTACACGTGCCTTCAGAAAGTATCCACACTCCTTGACATTTTCCACATTTTGTTGTGTTACAAAGTGGGATTAAATTGTGGGATTTAATCATTTTGTGTCAAAGGACCTACACAAAATATTAGAGCTGAGTGTCTTTCTGGGTAAGTCTCTAAGAGATTTTCACACCTAGATTGTGCAACATTTGCCCATTATTCTTTTCAAAATTCTTAAAGCTCTGTCAAATTGGTTGTTGATCATTGCTAGAAAACTATTTGTAGGTATTGCCATAGATTTTCAAGCAGATTTAAGTCAAACTGTAACTCGGCCACTCAGGAACATTCCCTGTTTTCGTAAGCAACTCCAGTGTCGATTTGACCTTGTGTTTTAGGTTATTGTCCTGCTGAAAGGTGAATACATCTTCCAGTGTCTTGGGGGAAAGCAGACTGAACCAAGATTTTGCCTGCGCTAGCTCCATTCCGTTTTGTTTTTATTCTGAAAACTCCTCAGTCTTTAACGATTACAAGCATACCCATAACATGATGCAGCCACCGCTATGCTCAAAAATATGGAGAGTGGTACTCAGTAACGTGTTGTATTGTATTTTTGATTCAGGACAAAAAGTTTGTTGCAAACAGGATGCTTAAAAAAATGTATTCTGTACAGCTTGTCTTTTTTACTCTGTCAATTAGGTTAGTATTGTGGAGTAACAACAATGTTGTTGCCTTATCCTCAGTTTTCTCCTATCACAGACATTAAACTCTGTAACTGTTTTAGTCACCATATTGGCCTCATGGTGAAATACCTGAGTGGTTTCCTTCCTTCCTGCAACCTTCCTGGCCTTTATGGTTGAATCTGTGTTTGAAATGCACTAATCGACTGAAGGGACATTACAGATAATTGTATGTGTGGGGTATAGAGATGAGGTATTCATTCAAAAATGTTAAACACTGGGGTTGAATACTTATAGACTCACATGTTAACTTTTCATTTTTTATACATTTGCAAAAAAATTTGACAAAATATAATTCCACTTTGAAAAAATCTAAATTTAAAACATTTTTAATTCAGGCTATAACAACAAAATGTGGAAAAAATAAAAATAAATAGCAAAAGAATAACTGCAGATTAAATCATGCATTCATTCAAAATTGTACACCTAATTTAGGCTACTGCTCCCTTAAGAGCTAGAATTGATTTTGGACCCTATGTTGTGATTCTCACCAAATATGATGTTGAATAAACAGCTTATGAAGCTCTCTTAGCCTATAGATCACATATTGCAAACAAATGGTGTGAATTGCAAATGGCATGGTGTAAATGGCACTAAACACACATACTTTCTAATTCGTCCTGCAGTTTGTTTTATAAAGTCTCTTTATCCATAACTGAAGGCACATCTGGGCTTACCCAGGCCTCCTTTTAGAAACTTGATCTGTTAATAATCCTATATTGCAGATGAGTATTTCTTAAAATCTCCTGTTTGTGGAGACCCAAAGGGCTGGACATTTTTGCTTTGGCCTAGCACTACACATGTCATTCCACAAATCAACTCACCCTCTAACCTTTGATTAGTGGATGTGTAGGCTAAAAAAACTAAAATGTGCACCCCTTTAGGTCCCAAGGACCAGGATTAACACTGCTGTAGATGGCACAGAATGTCAGTGGTGTAACTAACATCCTACCAGTACCCTCCAAGTCACATCAAGCTCGGAGACCCTGGGTCTCGACTCCCGCTCTGTGCAATTGGGTACTGACTTCCTGACGGGCCGCCCCAGGTGGTGAGGGTAGGCAAAACATCTCCACCCCGCTGATCCTCAACACTGGGGCCCCACAAGGGTGCCGGAGCCCCTCTCCTGTACTCCTGTTCACTCCACGACTGCGGTACACGCACGCCCTCCAACTCAATCATCAAGTTTGCGGACGACACAACAGTGGTAGGCTTGATTACCAACAACGACGAGACGGCCTACAGGGAGGAGGTGAGGGCCCTCGGAGTGTGGTATCAGGAAAATAACCTCACACTCAACGTCAACAAAACTAAGGAGATGATTGTGGACTTCAGGAAACAGCAGAGGGAACACCCCCCTATCCACATCAATGGAACAGTAGTCGAGAGGGTAATAAGTTTTAAGTTCCTCGGCATACACATCACAGACAAACTGTATTGGTCCACTCACACAGACAGCATCGTGAAGAAGGCGCAGCAGCGCCTCTTCAACCTCAGGAGGCTGAAGAAATTCGGCTTGTCACCAAAAGCACTCACAAACTTCTACAGATGCACAATCGAGAGCATCCTGGCGGGCTGTATCACCGCCTGGTACGGCAACTGCTCCGCCCACAACCGTAAGGCTCTCCAGAGGGTAGTGAGGTCTGCACAACGTATCACCGGGGGCAAACTACCTGCCCTCCAGGACACCTACACCACCAGATGTTACAGGAAGGCCATAAAGATCATCAAGGACAACAACCACCCGAGCCACTGCCTGTTCACCCCGCTATCCAGAAGGCGAGGTCAGTACAGGTGCATCAAAGCTGGGACCGAGAGACTGAAAACAGCTTCTATCTCAAGGCCATCAGACTGTTAACCTCTTGAAACTCTAGGGGCGCTATATCATTTTTGGATAAAAAGACGTGCCCGTTTTAAACAAGATATTTTGTCACAAAAAGATGCTCGACTATGCATATAATTGATACCTTTGGAAAGAAAAACACTCTGACGGTCCAGAACTGCAAAGATATTTTCTGTGCATGCCCTAGAACGTGAGCTTCAGGCAAAGCCAAGATGAGACGGCATCAGGAAATGAGCAGGATTTTTGAGGCTCCGTTTTCCATTGTCTTCCTTATGGCTGTGAATGCGAGAGGAATAAGTCTGCCCTTTCTGTCGTTTCCCCAAGGTGTCTGCAGCATTGTGACGTGACTGTAGGCATATCATTGGAAGATTGACCATAAGAGACCACATTACCAGAGTGTCCACCCGGTGTCCTGCTTGAAATTGGTGCGCAAACCTCAGCTGCAAGTATTTTTCCATGGAATTCAGAAAGAAAGCAGGCTTCCACGAACGATATATCAATGAGAATGTGAAAGAACACCCCAGCGAAGTTGACTCCAAACAACGTTTGCCATGTTTCGGTCGATATTATGTAGTTAATCCGGAAAAGTTTGCGTTGTTGGTGACTGAATTTTCGGTTCATTTCGGTAGCCAAATGTGATGTACAAAACGGGCGATTTCTCCTACCTGAAGCGCTTTCAGGAAAAACTGAACATTTGCTATGTAACTGAGAGTCTCCTCATTGAAAACATCAGAAGCTCTTCAAAGGTAAATGATTTTATTTATTTGGTTATCTGGTTTTTGTGAAAATGTTGCGTGCTAAATGCTACTCAAAATGCTAAGCTAGCTTTTGCATACTCTTACACAAATTAGTCAATTTGCTATGGTTCAAAAGCATATTTTGAAAATCTGAGATGACAGTGTTGTTATTAAGAAAAGGCTAAGCTTGAGAGCAGGCGCATTATTTTCATTTTATTTGCGATTTTCAGAAATCGTTAACGTTACGTTATGCTAATGAGCTTGAGGCTATAACTGGATACAGGTTTTTTTCATAGCCAAACGTGAACAAAACGGGCCGATTTGTCCTACACAAATAATATTTTTTGAAAAACTGAACATTTGCTATCTAACTGAGGGTCTCCTCATTGAAAACATCTGAAGTTCTTCAAAGGTAAATGATTTTATTTTAATGATTTTCTTGTTTTTGTGAAAATGTTGCTGGCTGAATTCTAGGCTTATAGCTATGTTAGCAATCAATACTCTTACACAAATGCTTGTTTAGCTATGGTTGAAAAGCATATTTTGAAAATCTGAGATGACAGTGTTGTTAACAAAAGTCTAAGCTTGAGAGCAAATATATTTATTTCATTTCATTTGCGATTTTCATGAATAGTTAACGTTGCGTTTATGCTAATGAGCTTGAGGCTATAAATAGAATCCCGGGATCCGGGATTAGCGTGACGCAACAGGTTAAACAGCAACCACTAACATTGAGTGGCTGCTGCCAACACACTGACTCAACTACAGCCACTTTAATAATGGGAATTGATGAAATGTCAAATATATCACTAGCCACTTTAAACAATGCTACCTAATATAATGTTTACATACCCTACATTATTCATCTCATATGTATACGTATATATACTGTACTCTATATCATCTACTGCATCTTTATGTAATACATGTATCACTAGCCACTTTAACTATGCTACTTTGTTTACATACTCATCTCATATATACAGTGCCTTTAACGAAAGTATTCGGCCCCCTTGAACTTTGCGAACTTTTGCCACATTTCAGGTTTCAAACATAAAGATATAAAACTGTATTTTTTTGTGAAGAATCAACAATAAGTGGGACACAATCATGAAGTGGAGCGACATTTATTGATATTTCAAACTTTTTTAACAAATCAAAAACTGAAAAATTGGGCGTGCAAAATTATTCAGCCCCCTTAAGTTAATACTTTGTAGCGCCACCTTTTGCTGCGATTACAGCTGTAAGTCGCTTGGGGTATGTCTCTATCAGTTTTGCACATCGAGAGGCTGAAATTTTTCCCATTCCTCCTTGCAAAACAGCTCGAGCTCCCAGTGAGGTTGGATGGAGAGCATTTGTGAACAGCAGTTTTCAGTTCTTTTCACAGATTCTCGATTGGATTCAGGTCTGGACTTTGACTTGGCCATTCTAACACCTGGATATGTTTATTTTGAGACCATTCCATTGTAGATTTTGCTTTATGTTTTGGATCATTGTCTTGTTGGAAGACAAATCTCCGTCCTGATCTCCAGGTCTTTTGCAGACTCCATCAGGTTTTCTTCAGAATGGTCCTGTATTTGGCTCCATCCATCTTCCATCAATTTAACCATCTTCCCTGTCCCTGCTGAAGAAAAGCAGGCCCAAACCATGATGCCACCACCATGTTTGACAGTGGGTAGTGTGTTCAGGGTGATGAGCTGTGTTGCTTTTACGCCAAACATAACGTTTTGCATTGTTGCCAAAAAGTTCAATTTTGGTTTTCATCTGACCAGAGCACCTTCTTCCACATGTTTGGTGTGTCTCCCAGGTGGCTTGTGGCAAACTTTAAATGACACTTTTTATGGATATCTTAAGAAATGGCTTTCTTCTTGCCACTCTTCCATAAAGGCCAGATTTGTGCAATATACGACTGATTGTTGTCCTATGGACAGAGTCTCCCACCTCAGCTGTAGATCTCTGCAGTTCATCCAGAGTGATCATGGGCCTCTTGGCTGCATCTCTGATCAGTCTTCTCCTTGTATGAGCTGAAGTTTAGAGGGACGGCCAGGTCTTGGTAGATTTGCAGTAGTCTGATACTCCTTCCATTTCAATATTATCGCTTGCACAGTGCTCCTTGGGATGTTTAAAGCTTGGGAAATCTTTTGTATCCAAACCGGCTTTAAACTTCTTCACAACAGTATCTCGGACCTGCCTGGTGTGTTCCTTGTTCTTCTTGATGCTCTCTGCGCT
>NW_027001825.1:5000-7044 GCF_036934945.1 Oncorhynchus masou masou
TCTGCAGTCTACACTAGTTGTTGTCTCAGCTCATATCTGCAGTCTACACTAGTTGTTGTCTCAGCTCATATCTGCAGTCTACACTAGTTGTCGTCTCAGCTCATATCTGCAGTCTACACTAGTTGTCGTCTCAGCTCATATCTGCAGTCTACACTAGTTGTTGTCGTCGTCTCAGCTCATATCTGCAGTCTACAGTTGTTGTTGTCGTCTCAGCTCATATCTGCAGTCTACAGTTGTTGTTGTCGTCTCAGCTCATATCTGCAGTCTACAGTTGTTGTTGTCGTCTCAGCTCATATCTGCAGTCTACAGTTGTTGTTGTCGTCTCAGCTCATATCTGCAGTCTACAGTTGTTGTTGTCGTCTCAGCTCATATCTGCAGTCTACACTAGTTGTTGTCGTCTCAGCTCATATCTGCAGTCTACACTAGTTGTTGTCGTTTCAGCTCATATCTGCAGTCTACACTAGTTGTCATCTCAGCTCATATCTGCAGTCTACAGTTGTTGTTGTCGTCTCAGCTCATATCTGCAGTCTACACTAGTTGTGTCTCTCTCTACAAGAGGCACTAATTGCACTGCTTCTAAATGCGTGTACACACACATCGGCGCTCGCTCTGGCCTCCTCTAATGCTACATTATTATTGGTGGAAAGCAGCCCAGTCCTGCCCTCATGTATTATTTAGGGCTTTTCTTTGAATTCTGGAAACTGCACAGTTTTTAATTTTTCTTCTCTCTGTGTTAGAGGCTTGTCCTATTTAGTCCTGCTCTGATGACACTAACAACAACACAACTGCTGCCTCGCTAGTGTTTCTCCTCTTCTCTCCCATTGACTATTTTCTAGCTCATTCTGTCTCCTTGCCTCTTTCTTTTCTCACCTTTCTTTTCTTTACCTGTTTCCTCTCCATTTCTCATCTTAATCTCTCTGGATTAGTGTCTCTGGGTCTCTCTCCCTCTCCCTCTTCTCTTTCTCTCTCTCTGGATTAGTGTCTCTGGGTCTCTCTCCCTCTTCCTCTTCTCTTTCTCTCCTCTCTGGATTAGTGTCTCTCTCTCTGGATTAGTGTCTCTGGGTCTCTCTCCCTCTCCCTCTTCCTCTTCTCTTTCTCTCCTCTCTGGATTAGTGTCTCTCTCTTTCTCTCTCTCTGGATTAGTGTCTCTGGGTCTCTCTCCCTCTTCCTCTTCTCTTTCTCTCCTCTCTGGATTAGTGTCTCTCTCTCTTTCTCTCTCTGGATTAGTGTCTCTTTCTCTCTCTGGATTAGTGTCTCTGGGTCTTCTCTTTTCTCTCTCTGGATTAGTGTCTCTGGGTCTCTCTCCTTTCTCTTCTGGATTAGTTCTCTCTCTCTGGATTAGTGTCTCTGGGTCTCTCTCCCTCCCCTCTCCTCTTCTCTTCTCTCCTCTCTGGATTAGTGTGTCTCTTTTCTCTCTCTCTGGATTAGTGTCTCTGGGTCTCTCTCCCTCTTCCTCTTCTCTTTCTCTCCTCTCTGGATTAGTGTCTCTCTCTCTTTCTCTCTCTCTGGATTAGTGTCTCTGGGTCTCTCCTCTTTGGATTAGTGTCTCTGGGTTCTCTCCTCTCTGGATTAGTGTCTCTCTCTCTTTCTCTCTCTCTGGATTAGTGTCTCTCTCTCTTTTTCTCTCTCTGGATTAGTGTCTCTGGGTCTCTCTCCCTCTCCCTCTTCCTCTTCTCTTTCTCTCATCTCTGGATTAGTGTCTCTCTCTCTTTTTCTCTCTCTGGATTAGTGTCTCTGGGTCTCTCTCACTCTCCCTCTTCCTCTTCTCTTTCTCTCCTCTCTGGATTAGTGTCTCTTTTTCTCTCTCTGGATTAGTGTCTCTGGGTCTCTCTCCCTCTCCCTCTTCCTCTTCTCTTTCTCTCCTCTCTGGATTAGTGTCTCTCTCTCTTTCTCTCTCTCTGGATTAGTGTCTCTCTCTCTTTCTCTGGATTAGTGTCTCTGGGTCTCTCTCCCTCTCCCTCTTCTCTTTCTCTCCTTTCTGGATTAGTGTCTCTCTCTCTCTTTCTCTCTCTCTGGATTAGTGTCTCTGGGTCTCTCTCCCTCT
>NW_027001826.1:0-7037 GCF_036934945.1 Oncorhynchus masou masou
GCTTATTACCCAGGCTCCTCTGAGCTTTGCCACTCCAGGCTCCAATGGCACTTATATTACCCAGGCTCCTCTGAGCTTATTACCCAGGCTCCTCTGGAGCTTATTACCCAGGCTCCAACGGCACTTATTACCCAGGCTCCTCTGAGCCATTGCCCAGGCTCCTCTGAGCTTATTACCCAGGCTCCAATGGCACTTATTACCTGTATGCCGATGGCACTTATTACCTAGGCCTTTCAGCTAATTACCCAGGCCTCAGTGCTAATTACCCACTCTCTCTAAAGGAAATAGCTACTCTGTGCTTATTGCCCAGGCCTCCAAGAGCGCATAACCCAGGTTCCTCTGCGCCTTACTACCCCAGGCCCCACTGCGCCTTATTACCCAGGCTCCTCTTAGCGCATAACCCAGGTTCCTCTGCGCCTACTACCTAGGCTCCTCTGAGCGCATAACCCAGGTTCCTATGCACTTATTACTCATAGCTCCTCTGAGCATAACCCAGGTTCCTCTGCACTGACTACCCAGGCCCTCTCTGAATGTATAACCTGTGTTCCTCTGCACTTAATACCCAGGCCTTCTGCGCCTACTACCCAGGCCTCCTCTGAGCGCATAACCCAGGTTCCTGCCTACTACCCAGGCCCTCTGAGCGCATAACCCAGGTTCTCTGCGCTGCTACCTCCAGGCCCTCTGAGCGCATAACCTAGGTTCTCTGCGCTTACTAACCACAGGTTCCTCTGCGCCACTACCCAGGTTCCTCTGGAGCGCATAACCCAGGGGTTCCTCTGCGCCTACTACCCAGGCCCTCTGGAGCGCATAACCCAGGTTCCTCTGCGCTCACTACCCAGGCCTTCCTTCTTTAGCGAGATAACCCAGGCTCCTCTGCGCTACTACCCATGGCCTTCTGAGCGCATAACCCAGGTTCTGCAACACACCTAGACTCCTATGAGAGTGCATAAAGTTCCAGGTTCCTGCACTGACTACCCAGGCTCCTCTGAGGTATAACCCAGGTTCTCTGCACCCTATTACCCAGGTCCCTCTGCTCTACTACCTATAGCTACTCTGAGCGCAGGAATCTGTGTCCCTCTGCGCTACTACCCAGGCCTCTCTCTGAGCGCATAACCTAGGTTCCTCTGCGCTTACTACCCAGGTTCCTCTGCGCTACCAAGGTTCCTCTGAGCATAACCCAGGTTCCTCTGCGCCATTACCTAGGCTCCTCTGACATAACCCAGGTTCTGCGCTTGACACCAGTTCCTCTGCACTTACTACCCAGGTTCCTCTGCGCTACTACCCAGGTTCCTCTGCGCTACTACCCAGGTTCCTCTGCGCTACTACCCAGGTTCCTCTGAGCCATAACCCAGGTTCTCTGCGCTTACTACCCAGGTTCCTCTGCGCTACTTCTCACCTAGGTTCTTCATGCCTTACTACCCAGGTCTCCTCTTAGCGCATAACCCAGGTTCCTCTGCGCCTACTACCCAGGGTCCTCTGAGCGCATAACCCAGGTTCCTCTGCGCCCACGCCACCCAGGCCCTCCACTGGATGCGCATAAACCAGGTTCCTCTTCTGCGCTTACTACCCAGGCCCTCTGAGCGCAAACCCAGGTTCCTCTGCGCTGACTACCCAGTGCTCCACTGCGCTTATTACCCAGGCTCCTCTTAGCGCATAACCCAGGTTCCTGCGCCTACTACCCAGGCTCCTCTTAGCGCATAACACAGGTTCCTCTGCGCCTACTACCCAGGCTCCTCTGAGCGCATAACTCAGTTCCTCTGCGCCTACTACCTAGCTCCTCTTAGCGCATAACCCAGGTTCCTCTGCGCTAACCCAGGTTCCTCTGCGCTACTACCCAGGCTCCTCTTGGCGCATAACCCAGGTTCCTCTGCGCCTGCTACCCAGGTTCCTCTGAGGCGCATAACCCAGGTTCCTCTGCGCCTACTACCCAGGCCCCTCCTGAGCGCATAACCCAGGTTCCTCTGCGCTTACTACCCAGGCTCCCACTGCGCTTATTCCCCAGAGCTCCTCTTAGCGCACCAACCCAGGTTCCTCTGCGCCTACTACCCAGGGTCCTCTGAGCGCATAACCCAGGTTCCTCTGCGCCTACTACCCAGGCTCCACTGAGCGCATAAACCAGGTTCCTCTGCGCTTACTACCCAGGCCCCTCTGAGCGCAAAACCCAGGTTCCTCTGCGCTTACTACCCAGGCTCCACTGCGCTTATTACCCAGGCTCCTCTTAGCGCATAACCCAGGTTCCTCTGCGCCTACTACCCAGGCTCCTCTTAGCGCATAACACAGGTTCCTCTGCGCCTACTACCCAGGCTCCTCTGAGCGCATAACCCATGTTCCTCTGCGCCTACTACCCAGGTTCCTCTGAGCGCATAACCCAGGTTCCTCTGCGCTTACTACCCAGGCTCCACTGCGCTTATTACCCAGGCTCCTCTTAGCGCATAACCCAGGTTCCTCTGCGCCTACTACCCAGGCTCCTCTTAGCGCATAACCCAGGTTCCTCTGCGCCTACTACCCAGGTTCCTCTGAGCGCATAACCCAGGTTCCTCTGCGCCTTACTACCCAGGCTCCTCTTGGCGCATAACCCAGGTTCCTCTGCGCCTACTGCCAGGTTCCTCTGAAGCATAACCAGGTTCCTCTGAGCATAACCCAGGTTCCTCAGGCCTACTACCCAGGCTCCTCTGAGCGCATAACCCCAGGTTCCTCTGCGCTTACTACCCAGGCCCCCTCTGAGCGCATAACCCAGGTTCCTCTGCGCTTACTAACCAGGTTCCTCTGCGCTTACTACCCAGGTTCCTCTGTGCTTACTACCCAGGCCCCTCTTAGCGCATATCCCAGGTTCCTCTGCGCCTACTACCCAGGTTCCTCTGAGCGCATAACCCAGGTTCCTCTGCGCTTACTACCCAGGCTCCACTGCGCTTATTACCCAGGCTCCTCTGAGCGCATAACCCAGGTTCCTCCTGCGCGCCACCCAGGCTCCACTGCGCTTATTACCCAGGCTCCTCTTAGCGCATAACCCAGGTTCCTCTGCGCCTACTACCCAGGCTCCCTCTTAGCGCATAACACAGGTTCCTCTGCGCCTACTACCCAGGCTCCACTGAGCGCATAACCCAGGTTCCTCTGCGCTTACTACCCAGGCCCCTCTGAGCGCATAACCCAGGTTCCTCTGCGCTTACTACCCAGGTTCCTCTGCGCTTACTACCCAGGTTCCTCTGCGCCTACTACCCAGGTTCCTCTGCGCTGCATAACCCAGGTTCCTCTGCGCTTACTACCCAGGCTCCTCTTAGTGCATAACCCAGGTTCCTCTGCGCACACCCAGGCTCCTCTTAGTGCATAACCCAGGTTCCTCTGCGCTACTACCCAGGATACTCTGCCACTTTATCTGGAGGAAATCATCCTCTAATTGCGACATTTCTAATACTGGCACACGCTGGTGTCACGGCTGTTTGTCTCCCGACCCGCAGACGCATCTTAATAAAGTCTTTATCTTCAGTGGATGATCCAAGGTCACCGCTGCTGCACACTCACAACTCAGCACAATTTATGTCAAATATTTTTACAGAATTATATAAATAAGTTATAATTTTTCTGTCAAAATGGCAACAAATAAATATTGTAATTTGAGGCTGATTACAACTCAAGGACCTTCAAGGAGGCTTTTCTCTTCCTAATCATCTCTCTGCAATTATATACATTCCTAATATATTCTCAGAGCTCTCTCGTGTTTGTTGTCTTTTATTTATTTACAATCACATTCGATGTGCATTTCATTATAACCTAATTGTGAAAAAGAAAACAGGGGAGGGGCTGCCACAACATCTCATATGTTTTAACTAAACAGGAAACTGTAAATGCTATCAGCAGAAATATCATAAAGCGATCACAATGCTGACACAACGCTGAGCCTTTCTAGAATTGATTAGTGCTGGGTGTTTCAGTCCGGTACGTCTCTGCCCTGCTTTAACTGTAGTTATCCAGCCTCCTGTAGTCGAAGTCAGGCAACAACCTCTCCTCTCCCCAGCCTTTTCAAAGCCTGTCACACTAAAGGGCACATTAGCAACTAAACCTAATGAATGGACTTCCTGAACACACTTAGAAATTGTGCATCATGAAACAAATGAAACGAGTCTCAGAGGAAGGAAAAAAGACCAGGAAAAAAGGGATTTGAAAGGCAGAACCTGAAGGCAGAACCAGGATAAAGTGTGGCCTGTGTAGAGGGACTCCATAGTGACAGTGCTGTTGTTCAGCATGGCAGAGACTCTGAAGAGACACATGCGTTCTGGCAGCATGATAAAACCATCATGGTCCCACAAGAAAGCAGTCACTCACAGAGCATGGGGCTAACCAAGGCTAACCCAGGCTAACCAGGGCTAACCAAGGCTAACCAAGGCTAACCAGGGCTAACCCAGGCCAACCAGGGCTAATCAGGCTAACCCAGGCTAACTAGGGCTAACCAGGGCTAACCCAGGCTAACCAGGGCTAACCAGACTATGTCCAGCAACACCGAACACATGGCCAGATATCTATGCTAAAAATGTCAGTCACAGAAGGCCTCTAGTGGTTGAAGAAGCCTCAACACTCCCCTCCCTCCTACCCCCTGGTTCATTCTCCTCCCCCAGTTCGAGGCGGTGATTCCACGGTGATGCTAACCCTATTGGTAGTGGGCGGCCAGCTGCCTGAAGGCATCCGATCACAGGAGGAGAGGGTTGGGTAAAACAAAGTGCACTTGAACTTTTTTTTTTCCGGCAATAGCACTGTTTGTCCATCTTGAGACACCTTTTCGAGTATACACTTCCTCAATAAATGTGTCGTTTTAGTCGTGCAATTTCTTAGTGGTGCAGTATTTCTCAAGTGGAAAAATGTGCATGGAAACAAGTTGTCTATCGTTGAATAACAACAAACACTTATGTGAAAAATCCCTATGGTTGACCAATGACAAAGGAGCGTAGACGTCGGCTCATGGACTTCAAAGTACCTCGAGAAAATGTTTTGTGTGCACGAACAGAAGAATAAACCCTTTGCTGAACACCAAAGTAAAAGAAAAGTCACAAAATGTTGTCATAATATACACATGAACTGTTTCAGATGGAAAGCATTCAGATATCTTTACCCCCCCCCCACAGATGAACCCTCTGCCACCCAACACCCCTCACACACACCCTGCTCACACAGGGTTCTATTAACAACCTTAATAGTGAGAGAAACTGGGACCTCATAGGACCTCATGACCATGTGTCAGCCATCTCCCTGCTATACTCATATCCATTCACTTATTGTCAGGGACCAGCAGCGTATCTACAGACAGAGACCCGGAGTATGGTGAACTACAGACAGATACCATGGGTATGGTGATCTACAGACAGATACCCTGGGTATGGTGAACTACAGACAGATACCCTGGGTATGGTGATCCACAGACAGATACCCTGGGTATGGTGATCCACAGACAGATACCCTGGGTATGGTGAACTACAGACAGATACCCTGGGTATGGTGAAATACAGACAGATACCCTGGGTATGGTGAACTACAGACAGATACCCTGGGTATGGTGAACTACAGACAGATACCCTGGGTATGGTGAACTACAGACAGATACCCTGGGTATGGTGAACTACAGACAGATACCCTGGGTATGGTGAACTACAGACAGATACCCTGGGTATGGTGAACTACAGACAGATACCCTGGGTATGGTGAACTACAGACAGATACCCTGGGTATGGTGAACTACAGACAGATACCCTGGGTATGGTGAACTACAGACAGATACCCTGGGTATGGTGAACTACAGACAGATACCCTGGGTATGGTGAACTACAGACAGATACCCTGGGTATGGTGAACTACAGACAGATACCCTGGGTATGGTGAACTACAGACAGATACCCTGGGTATGGTGAACTACAGACAGATACCCTGGGTATGGTGAACTACAGACAGATACCCTGGGTATGGTGAACCACAGACAGATACCCTGGGTATGGTGAACTACAGACAGATACCCTGGGTATGGTGAACTACAGACAGATACCCTGGGTATGGTGAACTACAGACATAGACCCTGGGTATGGTGAACCTACAGACAGATACCCTGGGTATGGTGACCTACAGACAGATACCCTGGGTATGGTGAACTACAGACAGATACCCTGGGTATGGTGAACTACAGACAGATACCATGGGTATGGTGAACTACAGACAGATACCCCGGGTATGGTGAACTACAGACAGATACCCTGGGTATGGTGAACCTACAGACAGATACCATGGGTATGGTGAACTACAGACATAGACCCTGGGTATGGTGAACCTACAGACAGATACCCTGGGTATGGTGAACTACAGACATAGACCCTGGGTATGGTGAACTACAGACAGATACCCTGGGTATGGTGAACTACAGACAGATACCCTGGGTATGGTGAACTACAGACAGATACCCTGGGTATGGCGAACTACAGACAGAGACCCGGAGTATGGTGAACCTACAGACAGATACCCTGGGTATGGTGAACTACAGACATAGACCCTGGGTATGGTGAACTACAGACAGAGACCCTGGGTATGGTGAACCTACAGACAGATACCCTGGGTATGGTGAACTACAGACAGATACCCTGGGTATGGTGAACTACAGACAGATACCCTGGGTATGGTGAACTACAGACAGATACCCTGGGTATGGTGAACTACAGACAGATACCCTGGGTATGGTGAACTACAGACAGAGACCCTGGGTATGGTGAACCTACAGACAGATACCCTGGGTATGGTGAACTACAGACTTAGACCCTGGGCATGGTGAACCTACAGACAGATACCCTGGGTATGGTGAACTCACAGACATAGACCCTGGGTATGGTGAACTACAGACAGATACCCTGGGTATGGTGAACTACAGACAGATACCCTGGGTATGGTGAACTACAGACAGAGTACCCTGGGTATGGCTGAACTACAGACAGAGACCCGGAGTATGGTGAACCTACAGACAGATACCCTGGGTATGGTGAACTACAGACATAGACCCTGGGTATGGTGAA